>NC_031972.2:27344166-27646166 GCF_001858045.2 Oreochromis niloticus
GTTGTTATCTTGTTGTAATCTCAGCAACCTATTCAAAGCAGTCATATTTTAGTCATGAAAAAAATGCAGTGATTTTTCTATGATTAAAATTGTGCCTAAATCTACTGATAATGGTGTCAAATCAGAAACCACTAGTGACAAGAGGTACCGCTAACAACGTTTTTAACTGAAGAGGATTCAGATCACAGAAAGGTTTTCATTAGAAGTTCAGGAGGAATATGACATTTTTCTGTTGATTTTGAAGATTTTACTCAGCCTCTATGTGTTGTGTGAGAGGCTAGGATCCGAAAAGTATTTGTAGAAATCTATGAATTATACCAATGAAGAAGCCCAGCGAGGAGCACGGTAGAGACAAAGTAGCAAAAAGGAGAATTTGTGTGTCTGCACGCGCGTGTGTGCTTGTGTGGATGAGAGGTAGTCAGAAGTGGTTAGAGGAACAGTGGCCTCCTCATCGCCCAGAGGGTGAAAAAGCCAATGATAGCCTTTTCTGCTGCTGCTTAGGTGATAACACATAGTACCACCACCTAATGTCCTTTCTCTTTTCTCTCACACTTTCTCTACCATCTCACTTTACTATCAACGCCGGCTTGCTCACTTTCTCTCCTTGCCCTCTACGTATCTGTCTCGCTCTCCATTTATTTCCCCCAGGCCCTCTCTCTGTCTCTCCGCTGCTCTTGTCTGCAGGAATGAATCAGACATAAGAGGCCAAACAAGATTTTCAACCCATTGCTTTTGATTAAGTGACTTAACACAGAGGTCTGCGGCCCGGCAATATCACTAATGGTCCGAAGAAAGAGAGATAGCGTGTTTGGGGGAAACAGAAAAAGACAGAGAGGTAGGGCAGGGAGGGGAGAGAGAGACAGACGTAGGCTAAATCTCCCACAAGTAGTGCCATTATCCCTGGCTAAAGGAGAAAGTGATTATGAACTTAAAAGGAGCTTTGCGCTCATAGCTTTCTCCACAGCAAGTTTAGTTGGAAAATTACGATTAAGCCGGATTTAGATCCACACAAATGCCTTTTTACACACAGGAGGCAGAAGGAGAGAAGAGAACCCCCTGTACCGCAGAGTGCAGAAAGACAAACAAACAGCTTCTTTTTTATCATTTCAAAAAGGATTCATTTTCATAAATCACAATCAAGCGCTGAAATTTGCTTCACGCTGAGCAAAAATTACTTTATAAAAAAATAATAATATGAATTTTATTGTATTTTTATTCTTTATTTTCTCCTTTTGAAGTTCACAGGAGCACAGTGAGGATTCATAAGTTTCTAAACAGATTAACATTGCTAAATTCCTTGTTTGGGTTTTACAAGCAGATAGTTAATTCTACAAATGTTGCTTTTATGGAAATGCTAAACATATGTTTCTACTTATCTGATTTCCTGCACGATATCAAAACAATTTGGCATATGATCTGTGTGGTGACAGGATATACTGAAAGCATCATTTTAAAATGTGGAAAATACAATTTTATAATTATCTGTTTGCTGTTTTAGATGATTATTTCTGGAAATTAGATTTTTTTTATGCTGTGAAAGGCCTCAAAAACCTGACCTAGGTTTGCGTATTTCACCTTTTTCTGTGTGCTTTTTGTTGGAAAGCTTCCATTTGTGTGCTTGTATCATCACAATCAGGTAAAATTAAAATAATGTACTTTCAGAATTACAAATGTTCAGGGGAAACAGCAGTAGGTCTTAAACATGCCATAGACATCACTCACATGATCCAGGGGCCAAAATGTTAGATGTGGGGATGTGATGAGCTTTAGAGGACACCAGTGAGACACAAAGTGACATATGAATACCATTACAGGAGTTTGGCTGCTGTGAATTGCAATGGTTAAATGAGGTAACATACTGAAAATGAATTTAGTTGCCTAAATTTCACGGTTATTGCTTTGTGCTCCAGTCACAGTTTCCAAGAAACTAAGTATCCTCCTGGTGAGGTGTGTCCATGTGTTTGTGTGAGGATATGTGTGTTCAGGTGCTTAGGTACTACCATTCACCTGCATGGATGTTTGTGTACGTGTGAGGATGTGTGTGTTGCTCTCTGCACATTAGCGGTAATTATAGTCAGTAATAACCCTAACGAGGAGAGAGGGACAGGCTGCGTTCAGAGCAGCAATTACAAGTTAATCAGCTACCATGTTGTTTGGAGTAATTAGGCAATGCTGTGAAGAGGATTTAGATCTCAGATATTTACTGCTGCAGTGTGAGAGAGGGTGTGGTACGTGTGTATGCGTTTAAACCGGTGTGTTTGTGTGTGTGAGAGTTACTGCAGTCAGCCATGAATTGTGTCTGTTAAACTGTCATCCGTTCAGTTCATGCTTGTAAAATTGGTTTTGCGGTTGTGCTTAAAGATAAATCATTGCCAAAGTCTGTAGTACATTTTACATTTTATTGTTGCCTTTATTTCTTTTACCTAATTAAAAAAATAAAAAAAGAATTTTGAAACCTGCTATAGCACAAGTATTGGATAGATCCACTTAACCCAGGTATGAAATAATCACACGATGCAATGATGATGGGCTCTTTACATGATGGGAGTCTTTGAACTCAGGCTGTCTACAAGACTTTTTTTTCTCTTTTTAGCTGATGTACAATTTTGGGCAACCATGGGTCTAAATAATGAACCAGGAAACTTTTTTTTCTTAAACCTAAAGATGTAGTTCATAAACTGAACCAAATGGCAACTGAAAACAAAACGAAACAAAGTACAAAAACAATTAAAACACCCTAAAAGCATCTCTGGAAAAAGAACAGGGAACATGTCCTCCTGGTGCCTTTGAATGAGAGCGTGCATTTAGTACAATTAGTTGCATGTAGGGACAGCAAGCATTGCTATCACTGAGCAAGTAAAGTCTCCTGAAGCCGCTGTGTGTGATGGCCTGTGCAAACCTGCTGTGATTCAAGATTCAAGAAGACTTTATTATCATTGTACTTCCGAGGAGAAGCAACACAATTAGATCGGCATCCCTTGGTTCTCCATTAAGAAAAAACAAACAGAAAAAAAACACATCCGTTTTAAATTAAGTTACAGATAGTAAAAATAGATTAAACACTGCTCATGAGAATTTGAAACAGTAGTAGTGCAAAATAATAAAAGTGAAAAATTGTCCCTCACAACCAGGTTTCGAAGGATGTTCAGGAGAATGATCCTTAAAATACTTTTTTAACCAATAATAATAATTTCATTTTCTTCCATACCATCAAATGTCATTACATTGTATATCAAGGTAGTCTTCATCACCTAATCCAGATCTATCCTAATCTTATGTCCTAAGAAATACATAAAATAAGTAAAAGTGTGATGGAAAAAAAACTGTTTAACTACCATCGTAAGTGACAAGAGCTAAATGGTGTCAGTCCACATACAAAGACTGCAGCTGTATTGTTCTCTACTATGTCAACCTCGTTGTAGCCTCTGATTGCTTGGATGGGAGGAGGAAGCTCTGATTCAGCTCTCTGCCAAGTGCCGTTTATACTGCGGTGCTAATAGTAAGGGTCCGACGCCGATACACATACACACGCTTTAATTGTACGTTGTGTTAATGAGATGCAGAGAGGCGAGGAGGAGGGGTGAGGGAGAAAGAGAGGAAAGGAGGATGGAGAAAGAGACAGGCAGAGAGAAAGACAGACAGGGATCAGCCAATGACCTGTGTGATGAAGAGAAACTGCGCTGACAGCTCATTGCCCAGTGCTGTCAACCCTGCTGTGTGTGTGCATGTGTGTGTACTTATAGTATGGAGATGAACATGTTCTAAAATGCTTGATTAGAGATACGATACACAATACACACTGAAATTATGCATCAAATTACCATATTGAGTGTGTTTGTGTATAAGCTTTCATTCATTTATTAATATTTAACAATCCTGCAATTTGGTGAAATGACATGTAATTACTAATAGGGCAGTGAAGACAGAATTGCTTGTCTTGATAATTATGGCTCTATTATTACAATGTGGAACTCTTATCTATTTACTTATTTGTTTGTTTGTTTGTTTTTCAAAGATTGGGTCAGAAGAGATAAGACGGGATCGAATCTTTACAGCAACCCGCAGTAATTTTCACGGAGCACACATATTGCAGATTTTATAATCCTTTGGACTGATTTGTTTTTAGAGAACACTAAAATTTTATACGTTTTAATATTCAAACTTCCAATTTGGAAGAAGCATTTTTATTCATCTCAGAGCAAAGCAGTTAAATGAATCTCCTGTGCAAAGTCACAAATGTTTATTATAGGTTTATTGTATTGGGGAAATTCAATGATTTATTGATATATTTTGTTCTCATCTGGTAATTTGTTGCTTATTTTTTAAAATATAAAAATATGTGTCAAGCTGCTAATTTTATTTATTTATTTTTCAGTGTAATCCAATGAATATGTCACAGTTTTGCCATCAGAGATGTCAGTAAAGTGTGTCCATGTGTAAATGATAACAGAGGGTTGGATTGACCTCCTAATTACCACAGCTGTGATGGGAGGAGAGACACAAGGCCAGAGGTTAATAGCGAGCTTGTCGGACAAGAAGGTTGAGAACGCAGGGGGGATAAGCAGGACAGGGAGGAAGAGGACGGCACAGCAGACGAGAGCAGGAGGTTTAGAGGACTAAAATCAAAAGGAGCGAAAAGACAGGAGAAAAAAGAATAAAAATGGGGATATTATGTAGATGGCATGACGAGAGAGGACTGAGAAAAGTAGAAGGATGATCAAGAAAGATTATAAAGAAGAGAGGAACCAGTATTAAAACTACTGGGAGTTCTAAATTTCTGAATCACACACTTGCAGTGATTCCACTATACACAAAAATCCACACTCAAAAGGTCTTTTAAAACCTTTATTTGCAAATGGACTTGTGCTCCTCCCATTCTGTTGTTGAAAGCAGTTTTTCTAGGCCAGAGTTAACATTGTAGTTGACTGCTGGAGAAGTTAAGGCAAAAAAAAAAAAAAATCACAATTAATTTGGAGAAGTCTGCTCCAAAACAACAGCAGTTTTCCCTCTGTGTTCATCTGGTACAGTTTTCCTTTTGCCTGGAGCAGCGAGAGGCGATTAGGACGCCTGAAAAAGGGGGTTAAAAGATGGAAATATGGAACGGCTCTCTGAGACAGAGACACACCAAATGATACCCGTAACCCAGTTTAACAGGAGCACATGAGAACTGAACGGAGAATGGCTAGAAACCTTACAAATAAATCCACAGTGTTTGCAGGTTGGGTCCTCAAAGCCAAAAGAAGTTACTAAAGATTCAAAGCCTGCTTCACCGTGGTGTATAAAATAGTGCCCTGGTGTGGAAAACTGTGGTAGTTAAGTACCTTGCTCAAGGGCTGCCACTATCTTGTCATCTATGAAATTTCCCAAAGCAGAAATCTAATCTATTTGTAGTTTTGGCTTTAAGGTCTTAAATTTATTTTGGTTTAAACATACTTTTAATAATACTTTTAATAATAAGGATTATATTATATATTTATCATGTTTATACTTGTTTTACACTAGTCAAACTTTTTATTCAATAGAAAAATCATATTAAGAACTTAATGACTCTGCTTTATCTGTTTTGAATTTTTCATTAAAGCTACAAAGCATGTTAAAATTACAATAAATGCCAGTAAGATAAACAGTAAAAGAGACACTCTTAGATATATTTATAATTGAAAACTAAAAATTGTATCTAGTACATTGAGCGAAATGGGGAAAAAATGGTCAAAACTAATTAAATCAGCATTTCAAGTAATTTAAAATGCTGTTTTGCTGGTCTATGTTCCTTAGGCAGGGTGTTCCAAAATACTTTATCTTTGAAAACTACAAAAATAATTATTATGTTTTGCCCTGGGACAACAACTCATAAAAAGATAGCAGAAAACATGTTGGAAACCCACCACTTGTTCCCGGTCTGGGCCTGCAGTCTGAGAGGGAAGTGAAGCGAGAGCGCTGCAAGTTGGATTGTAAACATTATAGAAACACTGATGGTGGTGTTCACGTTTGTAATTAATTACCTTGATTGATTCTGACTGCAGCTTGCTTTTGAGTGGCATTTCATCATGATGTTCTTTAGTTAATACCCTCACTCCCCACTAATAAGGCAACAATTAAAACAGTCATTTGCATCTAACATTATACCCTCTATTAGCTTGCAAAGGAAAAACGTAGCTGAAGGGGGCAGAGGTTGCTGGAAAAAAAACAAACCTGAAGTTAAATTTCTGTGTGAGTTATTTGTGGACATACACAAATGTAGCTGCCTGCACCAAACAGTTTTGCCAACTTAATATAAGGGAACGGACTTCTACACTTTTCCCTCTGCGCTGCCCAGCTGATTTATGGGAAATGTGACTGCCAGTTCCATGACCCTGCGACGGTACTCGATGTCTGACCCCTGGTATCCCGACGCACACACTCTCGCTCACACACAAGCCGGCTCTCAGCCATCATTCGTTGGAATATGAGTTGCCAAGATAAGGGGGGGGGTCCATGGGCTGTCCTTGGGGCTGATTGGCTGAGAGTTGTCAAACGATCACGGCAGTGGCGAGCAGGGGGCCTCTCTTCCCCCCAAAATCAATTTCAATCAACGTGGAGACGCAATATTATCAAATGTCAAGACTACAGCGGCCCTCGGCCCCATGCTGCAGCAAAAAAATTATTCCTGACAGCCACTTGGTGACTTAATTAAGTGCAAAAAAGGGGAAAAGAAGAGAAGAGGGGTGGAGGCGATAGTGAAAGTGACCGAAGGAAGGCAGTAAGGAGGGGTGAGGTGGGGGATTAAGACTCAAAATACCTCAATTGGTCAGTTGGTCTTTTTGTTTGGTTGACTGATTGTATTGACAAGGCCTCAGAATGATAGCCTCACAGGGGAGCAGTCAGAGAGAAAGAGGACTGGAGACAGCTGCATTCAGGGAGAAGGATGGAGGGAAAGGGAACAGGCTAAAAGAACGGGAGCGATATTAGAGAGAACCAGGAAGATAACACTGGGAAAAGTGTGGCCCGTTAATGGTTGCATGTAGGAAGAGAGCGAAAAGCAGAATGAGAATAGTGTGGAAAGATGCATAAAAGGGGGAGCTGGAGAAGACAGACATAGTTAAGGATGAAGGCAAGGAAGTATGAATGGATAGGAGGGATGCAGTGAGGGAGTGAGAAGAAGTGAGCAAAAAGCAAAGGAAGAGTGTGGAGACTAAATAGATGGATGGGCTGAGAGAGGGATACAGGAAGGAGAATGGAGTAAGTGGTAGTTTATTGACAAGGATCTCCCTTCAAACACACACAGGCACACACACACAGATACAGATACGCACCCTCCCATCCGCTTGCTAGCAATCTTGATATTGAAATGATTCCTTGGGAAATAAATCACATTTCGATTGGCTGGTAATTGCTGAGGATCGATCAACACGTTCAGCTTGGCTCTCCCTGGGATTTTCTTCCTTTGTCCACATTAACGCACACACACATTTCTGGGATGTCGATGGGGACCGTGAACCTCAAGGGATAACTGATAGCTGATTGAGCGAATCAGTAAACATGAGCTGCTGATTGTTCCTATGCAGATTAATATGAGGTGGCTGATGGAAGAAAAATGAGAGCTAGACTCAGTGATAAAAGGAAAGAAGGGATAAAAGATTGATGAAAAGAAGAATTTTAAAAAATGATCTAAAAAGGCACACAAGTTATGCACTAGATAAAGTCAGAACAACATGAAGCAAAAGAACAACCAAAGTACAATATTTATCATATCATAACCTCTGTTTTATTTCCCATGTGAATGCTTCACCTTTAAAATGTTTTGCAAGTGCTTGGCATCCTGCAAACCCGGTTCTCTGACTCATGAATGAGTAATTCTGATCAATTCTTTAATCAGTCAGCGCTTAGAGGTCCATCTCCCTCATGTTAAAGTATGATTTATAAATGGCTAGAGGTCATTATGACGTTACGGGCGCTTTATCAGGCTAAATGAGAATGGCCTTTCTACTCATGTTCTCTCTATGACAGGGACAAGCAGGTTGTCAATACAGAAATGACCCCGCTTGAGGGCTGGAAAAGGCACACGCACGTAAACACTTGTGCACAAATACAAACAGGGGCAAAGCATACCTGCATGAACACATTTAACATAAAATGAAGGAACAAGTTCACGCAAACTCAAGAGAATAAGAAGAATGCTGTGCAAACATGCAAACAAGTATATTACAAATGCACACATGTTCCCATACACAACTACACACTACGCACACACACACACACACACACACACACACACACACACACACACACACACACACACATTCTGTAGTATATATTCACAACCAGGGAATGGATCAGTCAATATGATCATCTTCTGATTTACAGGAGCAGCAAGCATTGTAAACAGAGGCATGGATTTTTCTGTTTCCATAAAATACATGAGCAATTTATTCACCTTTCAGAGGCAAATCAATGTGATTCTATGACTGCAGAACACATTTCTCTCACCTGCAGTATAAAAATTGGACAGGATTGTTATTCAAACATACTTTAAAACTGGAGGAAAGCTGCTGCTGGATTGTGAAAGATATTGTCAGTGCGGCAGATTTATTTACAGCGCTGCGGAAGTAAATATAAATCTGTAACGAAACGTTCAGTTAGACTTAATGAGACCAAAAATTCCATATTTACTATGTTTAAAACATAAGGCCGTCATTTTAGATATTACTTGTGTGGGTTTGCGTTTCCATTTAGGAAAAGTGTTCTCACATTTCAGAGGCGTTTTCATGTAATATAAGTGCATCGACTGCTTTAAGAACAATTTTTGTTGGAAGTTTTATTTAAAACTCTGCAATAGAGTCACTATCTATCACACCCAGTGGTGAGCACTGTCACCACACAGAAGGTCAAAGTGTTTCCTAAAAGTTTTTTAGAAGTTGTGTTGCAATAACACTGAAGCTAAATCTAAAAAGGCTAAAAGGGAAAAGGGAGTTTTCACAAATACAGAAAACTAATCAGTGACAGGATAGGGTGGAGGATCTGGATTGCTGCACACCAGATTTCTTTATGAATCTCAGTTTGTGGAGATTCTTGGTTGTGTTTAAGGCCTTCAAAAGAACCAATAATACAGACAAAATGCCAACAATCAGAAGTGCCTTATGAGCATGCACCTGGCAACAGGAAAAAGCCTTTTAACTGGAAAAAACCTCTGGTAGAACTTAGGTTTGGGGAGGTGCAGCCATTGGCTGCGACCAGTTGAGTAACAGTGGTGTATAAACACATGGAGAGTGAAGAGGTGAATGAAGAAGAAACACTCATGGGAAGCCCACAGCAGAGGGTCCTGAAAAGCTGATGGCTCTGCCTCTCATTTCACTTTTAAATACCAGAGGAACCTCAAATAAACCCGCAGTCTGAGAGTGAAGTGCTCTATTGGGGGATACGGTACTATGGGGTCTTTAAGATAAGATGAAGCCTGATTATTCAAGCTCTTGTATGTGAGGAGAAGGATTTTAAATTCATTTCCAGTTACTTCTGAGACCCTGAAAAGGGGGGGCTGTGACTAAAAATTCACAGCTGCCTTATTGTACCTTATTGTACCTTCATAGAGGTTTCATCATTCATTATTTTTTAACTGTCTTAGAGGGTCTTGTTGATTCAAATGTGTGACCATACAGTTTGTAATACTGATGTGGTGCTATTAAAGTCACTGAAAAAAAATCACCAAAAAGATCAGTCAGGGAAAAAACAAAAAAACAAAAACAAAAAAGAAGAAAAAAGCCATTTAGTATTTAAGGCTGTTGCTCTTTGTAAGACTAAGTTCAGAGGTTTGTATCTCACAAACCCACCCACACACACACACATCTACACACCTAAGGGTGCTTTGTGTAAATAAGCGTACCTGCACCCCTGTAGGGAGGTCAGAACACTCATCCATCTAGCTCTGCCTTGGGTCATCATACACACATGCACTTACACACTGTTCCCTCATTCACACACCCACAAACATCTTTTTCCCTTTTCCGTTTTATGTGTCACTCTTAGAAACGCACACACTTCCACTTCCACCCCGCAGCAATCATTTACTGGTTTGTGTTCAGAGTCTGTTTTGGATGTGTAACACAAGGGATGACATGAAAAGACACAGAATGACAGAACACTGTCCAGAGGTCACTGTGGATGTGTGTGTATGTCAGTGTGTGTGTATCACTCTAATGTAGTCCAGCTACAGAAGCAGCAAACACCTGCGGAGTGCTGCTCACTTCCTAACGTATTTGTCAAAAAGTACTAAGTTTTTTTAGACAAATGAGGCTGTTGTCTATTTATGTATTTATTTTTATTTGATGAGTGGCAACCTAAGAAGGGTTTTTTTTCATGTTCCACAGCACATTGATTTTTTTCAATGTTAGATTTTTTTGGGCATTTCAGGTTGAAACTATCTAACCTCTTAAACGCAGCTGAACTAAAATATCCTTTTTCTACCTGCTTTGCACCACATATGCCAGATTTTTTGAGAAATTTTTTGTATCATGCTATTTTTAAATGTCACTGTATAATACTCTCACAAACATCTTTCAGTTTTCTCTGGTTAGACATTTGCTACCTGGATTAAGTTATTGTGGGAACTGGCCAAAAAAGATAACAAGAAATGCAGAGAACAGTGAGTCTAACCAGGCTTCATATGGGCTTTAAAGTTATGTAAATATTAGCTTATTCATCTTTTGCAGTGACTTGTGATGTAAGATTCTGATGTATTTTCAATTTTTAGATGCTTATCCATCAACTAGTAGCATCAGAGTGCTATCTATATAGCTAGTATATAGATACATATAGCTAGTAAAATATTTTTGTTTACCTTTCACCTCAAGAAGTAATACATGGCGAAACCGTACTGAAATATAACTATTTTGGTTATAAGGGCAAGGATTTTAGTGTTTGAAGTATTATCCTTGTTTAAATATAAGATGTATAAAATGATTTTTCTTTAATGAAACAAAATATGCTTTGTGGATTGACAGTATAACCACAGAGTTAGCTTTACAGACTTTTTTTGTTAACCTTTATTCATTAATGCAACTTTAAATTCTACTGCAATAAGGAAAATGCGTGACAACAATAAATACAATTATAAGATGGAGATTCTTCATAAATAAATAATGTTTCATTTTTTAACTTTTCCTATTTTGTGAAGGAAATTAAAAAAAAACATTGATGTGCACACATATGTAGTAAAGACATGCCTGACTTTAAAAAGTGCTGACAGAATAGACATAAAACATGCAGATGCATTTACATGTATATTCATGAATGCATGAATCCACACATAAAGATAAATCAGTGCATTTTAACCACAACATAAAATAAGTTTGCTGTGGTTATGGGGCATTAGCAGTTGTATTTACCATCACTTAACAGAAGTCACTTTGTGTGTCTGTGTGTGTGTGAAAGCTTTTAGTGAACCAGAAACTGAGCAATTCCTCTTCTCTGACTATCGGATAGACTTTATCCTGTCTCTGATTGTTGTTCTGTGGTTCTAGCAAACACACACACACACATCTCAATAGTGCAGGTCCCTGCTGATTTGCCCTCCCTACACAGAGAGCTCCACACCCCGCTCTCACACTCCTTTTATGTTCTTAAATATTGATAAGTAGCTTTGCAACATTAATATCTTAGATGGCTTACAAGAACACTTAAATAAAATCTCACTCACTCACCCTCCCTCTTCCTCCCCCTCCCTGCATCTCTTCCAGCCTGTCACTTGTTTTTCATTTGTGTAATGTGTTTGTGTGGGAAGCAGTGCAAGAGGGCTGTGGGGAAACAAGAGGATTAAAGGGAGTTTGTGTGTGTGTGTGTGTGTGTGTGCGTGTGTGTGTGTGCGTGCGCGTGTGTGCACGTTTCAATAATGAAAGTGGGTACTTTCTTTATGCATAATAACAATTATTTGCAAAAAAAATGTACAAAAATCAACAATGTGGTGCTATGTGTGGCACAAAAAAATAGTAGTGCACCATGGCTACGCATGACTTTAAAATTCTTATGCACTGACATTTGATTGACTTGTGAAACCAATCCCCTTTATAGAGACAAATTTTTAAAAATGCAGGATGATTTAAACACATTTTTCTGAGCTTAATGAACTAAAGACGTCCCAAAAGAGAAACTTGCACATGCACACACGCACAGAGACACACACAAATCTCTTTTTCATTCTTTCCTTAGATGAAGTCTGCTAATGGGTTTTCAGATCACCTCTCAGTTCAACAGTGATGACCTCTGGTCTGGTGCGTAGTTAATTCATTCAAGCATTTATCCACATCCCTCTGGAAGCACAACATATTTGACATTTGTTATCTAATTGTATAAATATCTACCTCTTTAAAAACGGGGGTTAACATACCTAGTTATATTTTATAGAAAATACAAACAACAATGACAAGTGAAAAGAAGAAGAAATAAGGGAGAAATGAAACCTATAACCTGCTGTGAGAAAACAGTGATATGATTTCATGTAACAAATGGAGGGTATCTCATTTCATCGTTTCACAAAGAAAATGTGGCTTGTTAAAACTCCTGTAGTACAGGTGTTTGTGTGTGTGTGTGTTTTCCAGTTGTGTAACTTGACAAGATTTAACTCAGAAGAGGTCCTAAGAGGCTGATAGACAGTTTTAAAGGGATTAGAACAGGATTAGAGACCAACTGGGAGGGATTAGCCCCCTGACTCTAATAGCTGCTCACATAACAGTTATCACAGACACATCTGTGACTCGCATACACAAATGTGAGGACTGATCTCCACAAAAGATGTGCAAATCTAGAATTGGTTTCTGCAGGAGGAAAAATGGGGCATATGCAGGCGTTTGTGCATTTGCTCGCATTAGTAGTGAAAGTCCTGCCTATAGTCACCCATCCAGATTTGCTGAAAATTAGAAATGTCGGGGGAGTTAAATGCCATAATAGCTGTAACTATGCAATTCAGTTTTTATGAACTACAAAGCTCAACAAAGGAATGAATCATTCCAAACTTTGTTTTTCACAGTGGAAGATAACTTTACTTACCTTCAGTAGACTTTTCAGTTTCAAAGTCAAATCATGCTTTAATAGATCTGTCTACAAACACACACACAGGTGCACACACAGACAAAAAGGCACTCTTGACCACACATTTAGCTGAGCACAGCCTCTTCCTTCAACAAGACAAATATTTGGTCAAGCGCGTTCGCCACTTTTGTGTGTGCATACTGCGTATATGTGTGTCGCAGGGCAGTTTTTTTCGGGGGAAGCCAAATGGAGAAGAGTGATAGGCTGACGTACGGTGAGGTTCATCAAAGTCACAGTGAGCAAAGGCACTCATTTTTCATTGGCTGAGGGGTCCCACGCACCTGCAACCTACAGCAGCAAGCCCACCTGAGAGAGAGAGGAAAGAGGGGAGGAGAAAGATAGATGGCGACAGAGAAAGAGAGTAAGAAACAAACATGAGGCAGAGTCGCCATAGGAGAAAGCAAGAGCGTGAGGGAGGACGAGAGCAGGAGACACTGGTGGTTGGGACAGTTTGAACGACAGCGTTCTCCCTTTTACATTTCACACCCGGACGCTCCTTGCACTGCCACGGGGAGGAGGCAGGGAGGAGGTGTGGAGTAGGTGTGTATGGTGTGGGTTGGTTTGCTCAAGGGAGAAAGACGGGGAGATATATTCTGAAGATGTTATTATTACATGTTTACCTTGTTTTGGACTCACAAGGGGACAACAAAAAAGATGCAGAAAACATGCAGAGGCACACAGAACACATATAAACATGTCCACACACATACACCAACATATGCACACAAACAGACATGATGGGAATTCTTTTTTTTGAGTCCGTTTGACTCCTTTGAATCAGTTTACATAAATAGCATATATTTTACTGCATCTTCCAGATAGATTTACTTTAACGATACTATCTTTATTTGAAAAGAGATGACAAACAGTGACATATGTTTGAAACAGAGCGGTGAAACAGAGAACACGGGAGAGGAGATAAACTAGCACAACCATAAATGAAAGCCCATCAACTCTACAGCTCGCAGTTGTGTTTTGAGCACTCAGTGAACTGGTTGTTCTTAAAGGCACAAGAAGGAAAAGTTTGTTTAAAACAAAGCCTAAGTTGGGCAAACATACTGGGTAACAATCAAGTTGTTACCCAAACCAAACTGTTAAAAAATCAGCCACTTTATAAGTTAACTGCTCATTTGCATTCAAACATGGTGACCAAATCACTCCAGTAAATATTGTTCCCAGGTCACATGTGTAAAGAGCTCTTGGGCTGACTGCATCAAGCGTTGCCCATGACATGAAAAGTTCTTCATAGTTTGCAAATAGCAAAACTCGCTGGTTCAATTTTAGTTTAGGCAATTACCAACATCTCAGATATTGTATGCTAATGTACAGTTCTGCCTTAAAAATAATGTGGTGCTGCAATAAAATGACTAATTGGTTTGTTGCCCATTCAAGCTTAGTTGTAGTGATGATGGACTGTGCACAGATCTTAGTACTTATTTGATGAATTCAGTTTTGAATTCAGTGAATTCAGTGATGCACAAAATCTCCAAAAAGGTCCAGAGTGTATGTATTTAATAACCTGGCTGTTACTACATTTTATTGTATTTTTTTAAAGGGTGAAGGTGTAGGGTGTATACATTTGCTCTTTTTTGGGCACTCTTTTATGTTACCACACTAATCTTTAGGTAGAATTTTTCTGTGCTTTTCTATAGTAAATTAAAAACTGGGACATTTGTTCGGTTTGTGTGTGCGCTGCCTGGTTGTGCAGTGTCAACTGAATCACGTTGAGGTCATCATAAAAGTGTGATGTCCATCGTACCTGTCAACACATGTTTGATTGTATACACACCTCGCTGTTGCCCCTGGCCAGAGAAACCCTGCGTCTGTCTGCTATACTACACGCTATGCTGGACCCATCCCTCAGCTACTGTCACACAGAAACACACAGTCAGAGACATGCACGTGAACGTAAAGGCACATATAAATAGAGTCAAGGCAACAGAAACGCATGCTCTCTCTGTCCAGGAGACACACACATCACTTACACACTCCCTCCTGCTGCTTATGTTCAAGCATACACACTTTCACTCACTTTCACAACAGACGGCTTACATTGGAAATGAACCTAATCCATCACTTGGAACGCATACACACACAGCAGGCTTCGTCACCTTCACAGCTCACCTACTATCACTGTGACATGCCTGCTGGACACTGTAGCTGCTGTGATAAATTCATAAATAGACAAGTGTCTGCATATACACCCACACATGCATCTGAATTTGTGAAAGTGCTGTTAACAATACCGACTTTTTTGGTTGATGCTCACAGAAATACTGTGGCTTCCGTTGCTTTTATTTTAAGCAACTTAAAGAAAATAATAAACTTGAATTTGTAGTGGGTACACATGCACACAGACACACACAAAACAACTCTTATTTAACGTATAGTCTCTTGAGAAAATGCTGCAGTTAATGTGTAAATATTGCATCAATGGGTAGACAGATAAATAGGCTTTTATGACTTTTTAACCTCAGAGACTATTTTGGCAATAGTTTGCAATTTTAACAACAAACATTAAGCTCTTGCTTTTAAGGAAAATTATAGCAAAAGTAAGTATCTTTGAACCTTATGTTACATGCAATTAATATATTAAAACTTTTGAGGAAGGGATATGATTGGGTTTAATTTAGCTTTATTTTAGTTTTAAAGGTTACTGGAAATTGTAAACTTCAAAGTAACTCTTAATTACAGTGTACAGATTTATTAGAGTACCTGTCATAAAAACAAGAAAACAATTTTTTTTTAAAAATCCTGTTAAAACTTGTTTAAATTGAAAACTTACTGAATTCACTGAATTCAGTAGACACATTTTTAGTAAACCTCTTTGAGAGGACAAAAATTAAACCACTCAAACTCATTTTTCTGTTCAGGAAGGAATGCCAGTAAAAACTGTCATTTACCAACAAAATCAAAAAATATGATGTGCTTCACTATAGTCGAAGTATAGTACAATATTTAACTTTTTCATTAAAGAGATTATTATTAATTTAGGCTACACACACGTACATATACATATATTTGTGTTTATATGTGTCAACAAGTATATATACATATATACATATATATACTGCTATTGTGTTGTGTTGTGCTGGCTCACAGACATGACTCACTAAGACAACTAAATGGAACAGAGCCATACGTAATGTTATTAGTTCACCTGTGCTCTTCCCTCTATGATAAATCAGAATATCTCCTTTTGAAATGGCCTTTTATTCATTCAGATGAAAACACTTTCACAACAAACACAACCAGAACACTGCCCATAGCTATGACTGATGCAAAACTCAAACTAAAATTATTTCCCAAAACAACAAGAACACAAAAGTCCTCCGAGAATCACTGGTGTGCATGTTTGACAAATGCTCGCTGGCAGCGCTGCAGTCTCATCCAGCAGCTTGCTGAAGGCTACAGCAGCGTCGTTTCATGGCTCTCTTGTTACTGGGCTGTAAATTCAGCGGATGGCTCCTGTCTCTGAGTATTGATCCGCTCCGTCACCTTGAACCTCGGTATTGACACATGGGGCGACGCTGAGCAGGGAAAAACGGCAATTTACCGACCCTCAATTATGACATTCATAGATGATGTCACAACAGGGGCATGGGGCTTTGAAACTCGCACACAGAGACACACGCACACACGAATACACAGTTCGTCAAGGGATTGAATCCATTTGTTTGAGCTTTGCGCACCAAAACACACACCAGCCTACCCTTTCTATCCTAAATAGCATTTAATGGCACCCTGTGTGCTTGTGTCTGATTTTATGTGTGTCTGCGCACATGTACACTATCTCTATTAGTGTGTGCATCACCTCTGACAGCCGTTCTAATGTCTGTTGTCCTTTCATTCCCCAGACAGATGGTTCACCGGACCATGTCATTAGCAGAATACAGTTGGCAATATGTCATATATTACATTAATAGTAAGATAGCGTGAGGCAAAACATTCTGTGCTCCCTGCTGACACCTCTACATGCGTCATCCAGACACATCAGGCACAAAACTACAAGTCATGTAATTACTACACAACAGTCAGGCACATTTTTAACGCCCTACATGAACCTTCAATTTTGTATTTGTTTGCAAATAATAATGACATTGTATTGAACTGTAGCCTAGAGCGCCGTTAGTCAGATTTGTGACTGGGAAAATCTCTTTAGGGAAAATTGAAGAAGAAATTATGTCAATTTCCACAACAGTAACCATGAACAGGAGCTGCCTTGAGCAGTGATCACCACAGTTGTTCCACTGTGAGCTGAGGGTGCCAGAGTCATTGGAAGCGTATCCCTGATGCTGCAAAACAATGGCCTGGACTTTACATGAGAAGACAATTTATGAGTAAAATTAAGACTTTTAGAAAACATAGTCGATTGTTATCATGACTTTAAATCTGTGATATATGAATTATGACTGCAAGAGTTGATTGGGACACCGTCTCAGGAAAAGTTGGGCACCCAGCTTATATTTGCGATTATGTTGTGATAGTGGTGATATTAAAGAACAATATTATAATAGTATTGCTTGCAGTTTAGAGCTGACAAAGCGTTACCAATTAATGAGTTGGTTGACAAAAAAAGAACAAATGAAACCTCAACAAACAAGCTTTAGTATTTAGGCAAATGCAGAATTAGAAGTATAGCACTCACGTATGTGCTTTCAAATGAAAAAAAAATAAGAGTGAATCGTTATTTGAGGCCATCCACTTATTATGATCTTTCAGTGACCCAACTTTGGGTCCTGACCCTCGCATCAAGTACACCGCTATATTGCATTACAAATGGATTTCAAATTGAAGCCATATCAGATGTCACATATCTGATTCAGTAAGTAGTGGCCAGGGGCTGCCCAGCCATCGTTAATACTGTATTCACAATCCATTGATGAGATCATGAAAAACTGTGTATGTTTTTTGTCTGTGTGTGTGTGTATGTGTGTAGCTGCCCTCCTAAGACTCACTCCTTCATGTACTGACACTCATAAACACACACACACAACGAAATAGAGACACGCTCCTCCCCAGGGCCTGAGTGCTCTCTGTGTTGACCGCTGAGGATGTGGGTCAGAATAAGAGGGCAAAAACAGAAAGGGGCTCTTAACAGGACACACAGATGGGCCAGAGTCACAAAGACATGCTCACATAAACACACATTCATATATACTCCCTGAGGTCAAGGTTCACCTGCAGAAGCTCTGGTCACTGTCCATCCATCAGTTTTATTACAGAGACAAAAAATGATATGCAGGGTATGAACTGATTTTATTGTTTTGTTTCTCTCTCTCTCTCAGTGGTACAGCCCACACTAGCTCAGCTAGTGAAAATGATCTATTGTATAAATAACTGTATGAAAAGTGTGGTCACTGTGACTGTTTGCATCTTGTTTGTTTGTTTTTTGAACCTTGAATGGCCAATGGACAGTGGAGTACTAAGCTGTGATCTGACACTAGCTAGCTTGGATCACAAGGTGAATTTGTAGTTATATGGTTGGATTACACAGGCACAAATACCTGCTAATGTGTGCTAACATTTATATTCACCAGACTCTTTCTTAGGCACACTTTGCTAGTACAGGGTTGGGCCCCCTTTAGCCTTAAGAGCTATCTGAAGTCTTTCATGGCATACATATGTAAAAGTTACTGTACATTCCTCCGAGATTTTGGTGAATATTGGCATGGTAGCATCAAACAGTTGCTGCAGAAATATCAGCAGCACATCCATGATGTGAACCTCCTATTCAGCCACATCCAAACGGTGCTCTATTGGATTGAGATCTGGTGACTGTGGAGGGCAGTTCATGACAGTGAGGTTACTGTCATGATCAAAAGAACAGTTTGAGATGATTTGAGCTTTGTGACATGCTGTGGTTTGCTGCTGTAAGCAGTCATCATAAGATGGGTACACTGTAGTTAGAACGGGACAATGGTCAGCGACATAGTTCAGTGTGCCAAAAAAAAAAACTCCACACAACAATTACACCACCAGTAGCAGCACCACTATTGGAACCACAGAATTTATTCATTATGTTTTCTTTTGCCAAATTCTGAACCTACCACTGTCACAGTAGAAATCAAAATTCGTCACACCAGACAGCATTTTTCATCTTCTATTGTCCATTTTTGGCGAGCCTGTAAAAATTCAAACTGATACACAGTTTATATGATACAACGTCTACAGGTCCTCTTGACCATGTTTTACTGAGTTGCTGGTATGTGACTGGTTGATTAGATAGTGGTGTTGATGAGAAGTTGAGTAGATGGGTCTAATGAAGTGGAAGGTGTGTGTACATACTATACTATACTGACTATACTAACAGAATACTAGGATTTCCCTGCATAGACATCTTGGCATTCTGTTAGTACAATTAACCACACAAAGGTCCAGTTTGAACACATAACACCAAAGCAGCTATATTTGTTTTTTTATTCAATAAATTATTCGTTCATTCATTTGTTCGTGGTTTTTTAAGGCAGTAAACATGCTTTCTCCTTCTGTGAAGTTGAGTATTTGATCAAAGATCATCCATGAGGACTAACTCCTTTTTGGAGGCAGCCTCAGAATTCTGTGTTAGCTTCATTTTTCAGTCTCTGAAGTTGCTGCCTGTCAGTGTTTGGGTCATTACTCAAAAAAAGTAATGTATTACACATCATTCTTATTCTGCGTTACTTAATTACTGGAATTTGTTACACTACTCTTCTCATTACTCTGTAAAATATTCTGAAACATAATTACCAGTTAACAGTATAAACCTTGGGCTTCAGTCCCACACACCAACGACCTAATGAGGACACATATGAACACAAAGTTGACAACACAAAGCAAAGATGAAACCCAGCCTAAAGAGATTTCAAAGCAATCACCACAGTGATTGAATAGTAAGAAGCAGAGGCTTCAAGATTGCTCATTTGTTACTTGTAAAAGTTCCAGTTCTGGCAGCTGGGCGGGTTCAGCATTCACTCAGCTTTATTATTGGACGTGTGTTGCACTTTACAGCATGTTCATGTCCTTTTGTGCAATAAAGCATTTCCCTTTCTTCTACACATGAGCTGTAATTAGCTGACTGTTGCACAATTACACAGGAAGAAAAAAGGACTGTTTGATTTGCTTTTTCTTTCCATCCACCCGGCATGCAGATAACTGAAGACCACTGAAGAAATATCAAATTAGTGATTACTGAATTTAGTGCAGTAACATGTTACATTACTGTGCTGCTGAAAACTGTATTGTGATTACAGTAACATGTTTCTCATTTTCTCCCCAAGGGCATTTATTGCATTTAAGAGAGAACTGAGCTTTGCTTCCCCCGCACATGGACCATATGTAAAATATTTCTGGAGCAACACATGCATTGTACATAGTCTTCAATAAAGAACGAGATAAAATGAGCGTATAGTCAAAATTGTAACTTTTCCCATGACTATCACTTTGCACTTCTGACAGAATTCATGCGCCACAGTTGAGAGTGAAGTCTATGTGTGTTACTGTGTGTGCGTATGTATGTCTGTCTCCCCTATTTCTCAATGTTTTCCCATGGGAGAATGGCAGCCATTTTGTCCTGTCACTCCTCCATGCTTTTTTTTCCCTCTTTGCCTGTCCAATAATGACAGTTTAATTTGCCAGCCAATTACACCTGAGCGGTATTTAAATGAGCCAATAAGGACCTCTGACAGCATGACTTGTTGCTCTAGTTAGTACTCAGACGCAGAGGTCGATTTACTCTCCGACTCACAGAGTGATACTGTTTGCACTGTTTGGAGGCTTGCATTTATCAAATTGATACTGTTTTATTCTTAAAAATGAGATGAATTGCCTTTTTAAACTAAACGTTTTTTTGATTGTTTTGTTTTTACAGTTACGTCATGGTTTTGGTTTGCTGAAAATTAGAAGAAGAGAAGAAAATGGTGTATAGGAAAGAAGCAAAGCACGGTGAAACAAAAAGGATAAGGGGTGGGCAGGGGTTGATCCTAATCCTCTCTTGCCATGTGTGTAAATAATTTCTAAGCGTCTTATCCTGCTCATTTATATAATGGTGGACTAAAGCCCTGGGTTTGCTTCTGGAGGCCTGAGATATATTCGAACAATCCTGCCTATACCTCTGAGTGATGACCCATTTCTAGGGGTACATTTGCACAACATGTGTAATGGTATCTAAATGTGTACCTGTACAATGTGTATCTACCTGGCATACAAGTGACTTTGCAGTCACCACTCTATATGACTGTGTGTGTCTGCACTCCTAGATTAAACAGCTGTTGTAATCTACTTCCTGCCTTCCCTGGGTCCCCCGCCACCCCTGCTGACCATACAATAACTGTAACTGTGCTTTTTAATACCGAGTGATAGTAAGTAAAAATAACCTGAGTCAAATATCTTCAGATTAAATACATCTTTTACAGTCTGGCTTTATCCTGTTGTGGTGCTTTAAGCTGTCCACATATACACACCAACGTGGCCATGAATTCACACACACCGAGTGCATACCCCCCATAACCACTGTGGAAATACCATACTTAAAAATATTAAATGTAGTCAGAAGCCTTTATAAATTGCACTTTTAAATATGTGACCTGACCTGACAGTCCTTTTGGCACCCTGAAAAAATTACTCTGCTTGATGAGAATGTGACAGCATCAAATGATCAAACTAAAAACAGGGCGAACCTGTTACAGTAATGACTCTCTGTGGTTTTGGCCAAAAGCAAAGGACTACTATTTTGAGAGTTGCAGATTTAATTACCCACAAGATGAGGAGTTTGACTCTTACTTAATATACAGAACAGTGTGCAAAAGCCTTGAGTCACCTCTCCCGTTTTTATGTTTTTCTAGGAAAATTTAAAATGGGTCCAGCAATTTATTGAAATTTGCCAACATACATGGAAATACTGTATAAAAACCAAAAACAGAGTTTGTACAATCTGGAAAGTCAATTTGGTAATTTTGATCACGTTTATTCTTCAGTACAGCCTGAACTCTCTTAGGCAAGCTTCTTTTTTAATATCTCAAGTCGTCTAAAGTTGTCTTTGGGAATAGCTCTCCAGGCTTCTTACAGGACATTTAAAGCTCTAATTTGGATGTTATCTGCCTTTAATTCCCTTCTCAGTCAAGAGGATCCATGCTTTTTCAATATTATTGAGGTCTGGGCTCAATCCATGTGTGATAGAGGTCCACTGTGCGTTTGTGTGTTTTTTCTTTCTGTCCAGGTATACTTTTACTGCATTGGTGGTTTGTTTGAGATTCTTGTCATACAAAATGAAGCTGTTACTAATCAAATGCTTTCCAGGTGGTACTGCATGATGGATCATGACAGTACTTCTTTGCACTCATAATTCTGTCTATTATGTCAAGATCCTGACCACCGATGGCTGACATTCAGCCCCAAACTATTACAGAGCCTCCCAAGCAAACTCACTGTTGTACGTCTCTCTTGACATACCAAAACTTCCTTATTAAGTTCTCACTCTGTAAGAACTGTTTCCACTGATTTTAAATTCATTTGTTTAAGCCTGCCAGTTCTTCTTTTGTTCACTTTGTCCAGTTTCCTCAGTATTTTTTAAGCATGCTGAGATTTGCCAAGTTTTTGATTAATAGTAGCTTTGGTATTATGTAATATTTGTCATTCTGTGATGGGAACAAACTATGTACATTTGCAACTGACGCCTAAAGATACATCTGAAACCTTTTCTTTTCCAGGTTGTGTGTTAAGTGTAGACTTAGACTTCAACTATTGCTCAAGATCACGTCATAAAATTCTTAGGCTTAGTGTTTGTTGTTTTGAATCATCTAAACTAGAAGCAATCGTTGTAAATTACTCACAGTCTTTAAATAAAAAAAATGGAGATAAGACGTTAAGAAGCAAATACAAAATTATAGAAATGGGTAAACAGATGAAAGAGACGGTGGGGAAATCACATGGTTTGTGTTTTATCTGTTTGTTAATTATTTCTCTCGTTAATTTTCTTTTGTATTTAGATCCTTGGTTAATACTGTTCATTTGAGATTCCTGCCAATAAAGGATGGAACGGACTCAAGAAGTGTGATGAGTTGAGAGAAAACAATGAGAAAGAGAGAAAGATTAATTAGGTAGATGCAGAGGAGAAAAACAGGATACAGGGCGATTTTGGCAGTGGTCCAGTCATCATGCTGGGTAAATGGTTTGAGTTGCTTATCAAATTGAGGGTTAAAGACTGGTAGCCATAGAGGAAAGCAGCACGCACAGATTGCTGTTCGGTAATGACATTTAGACAATTCAGATTCAGAAACCTTTACACAAAAAAATGAACACAGACACACAGAACCACACACATACCTGGATCAAAGCATGCTGAGCTTTCCCAAGAGCAAGTACAACCCTGCTGTGAAACTGACAGCATCCTTCATTAACTCCATCACACACTTTGTACATGCCCATCCTTCTTTATGTCATAGACGCATTTATAGGAAGGGGAAAGGGTGAGGAGAAGAAAGAAGGAGAATTAGTAGACGGGCCAAGATAAAAATGTTAGAGGAGAAGAAATTCATTTGAGAGAAAAGAGGACTGTATAAGGATGAGAGGGAAGGGAAGAAGGCAATAATGGTAACAAGAAAAATTGGATTAGAGGAAAAAACTGAAATGAATACACCAGATACAAGGGGTGAAGCAAAGAAGTATGGAAAAGTAAGAACAGAAAGTGAGAAAGCAGGAAGCTGCGACAGAGAAAAGCCAAAATGAGAAAAATACATAAGGAAATGAAAATAAAGTAGTTGAAAGGAAAGGGTGAAAAGAAGGGAAAATGTATAATGGAAAGAAAGAAAGGAGGAAAGGAGATGATGGAAAGATGTAAGACAAAGTGATGAGCTAAGACCAAATAAAAGAAAGGAGGAAAAAAGAAAAATGGAAAAAATTACGAAAATAGGGGAAGATAATCAATAGGACAGAGGATAACGTAAAAACAAAAAAGGAAAAGAAAGCAGAGATGGAAGAAGACTGGCCAATATGAAAGAGTACATCAAACGTCTCTTCATTGTTTGTGCTCCATCTGTGTTGCCGTGAACAAAACGAGCATCAGCAGCTCAGTTAGTTAGTTAGTTAGTTAGCAAGGGACTCGGTGAGTACTTAGGCCCCAATTATCCACTAAATCTGCCTCTCTCTCTAAATGAGATTATTGCCACATACAGAAGCTGTGGCTCCCATTGGGTTCCATTAACTTTGATTACTCCTCATTATTTACTTACAGCTCTGCCGCTGTTATTGCTTTCGCTCTCACACACATACTGAAAGATGAGGCGAGGGGGGGGGCGGCGATGTAAACAGGGAACCACACAGACAGAATTATATGAAAACACATGTAAAGACTGAGGGAGCTGCACTTAATGAAAGCACAAAGAGAAAGTAATGAAGAGTTAAATGACATGGTGTGAAGAGACATAGTGAGAGAAAAGTAAAGTTCAGAGGAAAGGCAATGTGCACAAAGACAAAAAGGCTGCAGAGAAGGAAAAAAGAAGGTGAGAAAAGAGTCAAAAGACATGCGTGCCAATGAAAATAAGGTGAGAGACTAAAAACAAAAGGATGAAAGAATAGAATAAATGATGCAGAGTTACACAAATGGACAAAGAGAGCCTTCAACACTGTAATAAGCATTTAATTTCATTGCATACACACTGCTAATGCAGTTTTTTGGGAGAATAGCATCAAACACAGGAAGAGGCAGTTAAAACATAATAGAGACAATGAAGAGGATGTTATTATGCAGGGAAATGCAAAAGATGGAAAACGAGGACAAGAGAACAAACAAAAAAGGAGGAAAACAAAGTTCCTTCATGTTAAAACTGTGACTGAAAACTAAAAATAATCTGAAAAAGAGCATTCTGCTTAAAAACTGAAAAGTCATTCCTCAGTTAGGCCCTAGTCAAACAGGCCTAGATGCTGCTGGCAACCAGTGGTCGCTAGGAAGAGATTAGTATTCCTCGTCTGGTTGCAAGTGGTTGCTGGCAGTCACTGGGAAACTGATTGCTAAACCAGCAGCGGGGAATCTGATAGATTAGCACTGCCATCCTGTTTCCCGATAATAATAATTCCCAACTATGACGTTTGTAACTTAGGCACATAAAATCCCCCATCACTTAACCATAGACAAGACACCAGAGAAAGAACTGCATTATTTGTACAGAAGAGCTCCGTGAGCCGCTCTATATGTGAGTGAAGTTTTTGCCAGATTACAATTTCTAAAGTCCAAAATGAGCTCCTAAGAAAAATCTTTTTTCTTAATTTTTCTTTTCCTCAGTGCTCATGTGGGTTTTTGAAAGAATAATGGCATCTGGAACAGATGCTGCTCATTTGGACTGGAAGGCAGTGAAGAACACTGTGTTTTATCATTATGTTTAGAGAGGTTGTTGGTAATAAAATGAGAAGGAGAAGTGCATCGCATGCATGTTCATTTTAGATCAGATTAGATTTGATCAGATTACAATTTAAATGAACTACATTTGATCCCTGTGGGAAAGCAGAATTGGTTGGTAAATGGAGTGGAAGAGAAGAGACAATATGTGCACATTTTATTGTATTATTTGTATAATAATAACAATGCGTCTTGCTGTAATTTGATGATCTCCTGAGTAAAAGGTCTGACTTTTATTTTATTTATATATTTTTGTTTTACATTTATTCAAGGTGGAGACGGCAGAGAGAATGCAAAAACAAAAGAAAAGTGAGAGCGATGCAGAGAGGAATTTAGTCAAATCCTAAGCTGCCCCCCCCCCCCCCCCCCCCTTTTTTTTGACAATAAAAGTAACACTCATGTTTTAAAGAGGAGCCCTCTCTGCATAACAACCCCCTGCCTCAAACATTTACTGTAGAGGAAAAAGAAGTTTGCTTGGTGGCTGGAGAGCTATTCACTTGTTTTGAGGCCTTGCCCAGCGCTTACGGCACACTCTAATGTCGTGCACCAAGCTGCTATACAGGCCAAATAACCAGAGCACGAGTGTATGTAAATGTACTTGGGCGTTGTCAATGTGTGAAGTCTACTGCCACATCAGCATCTTGGGATCACAGCTGTTTTGCCTCTGAACTTTCTGATGGTGAAAAGAGAGAAAACTAGATAAAAAGCCAGGAAGGGGTGGGGGAGAAAAAAAGCAAAGAGAGAACTCAGCTCTAAGGCCTAATTTCACCGACATTGTCCCTCGCCTAATTGCAAAATCCCTCTGTCTCTCTTTCCCTCCCTGTCGTGCGGCTCTGTGGCGCTCCAAGGTAAAAAAGAAGTCGGGTTCTAATTTCATTTTGGTTTGTCTTAGGACAACTCTTAGATGTTTAATTCTATCCCAATTTCATGTAATCAGGCGAAAGGCTTCCCCAGAGGGAGGGCATCGCAGGCCAGGGCCAGGCATGTGCTATTTGCAAATGTAATTGGTTCACCTTTATTCTGCTCTCTGTGACGTTCAGGCTGACTTTTCTCTCACTCATTTGTCCCCCATTATCTTCACATCCTCCTTTCTCTTTCCATCTTTTCCAGTAGTCTCGTATTCTCCATTTCTTCCCATCTCCTTCTTTTCCTACCCCCCGTTCCTCCCCTCTAGGCAAACACCAGTGTGGTTGTTATTGTGATTTCATATTTTCTTCTCATCCCTGCCTCTGCAGCCTCTGGACATTGACTACAAAATCCATTATCATTTGTATATTTTAATTATGCAAATGAGGATAGCTCAGCTGGCCTGTTGGAGGCTGCAGGGGAGAAAGCAGGAACTCCATTGCGGGTGATTACAATTCATCCGCTCGTCTCGCTTTAATTGTAACAAGCTAATTACCTTGTTTCCATTTAGTTTGAACAATGCCGAAAAGAAAAGGGAACATTGATAGCTTTGGCTAACTTACGTGGTAAAGCTAGCTGACAGGCATGGAAAGGCTAGAGGGAGGAAGGGGAAAGAGGAAGCAAAGGAAGACAAAAAGATAGGAAGGGAGACACTGAAACTATTCTTAGCATGTTCTGAAATGTCAATAAAAGCTAAATTTTTCTGCATTTCTTTGGCAAGTACCATTAATATTTCTACTAATACGCACAGGTTTGTGCCCCAATTTTGTACTGTAGAGTGAAATTGTACTAAATTGTTACTAATTAGCAATGTAAAAATACAATCAATGGAGTTTCACAACCAAGCGTGTAAGCATTAGCTGGCTTAAACAAAAAAGTCTTTGCAGCCAAAATCCTAAAATGACAGTATCAAAATGCCAGTCCTCAAACCAATAGGTGACATCATATTGGATCCCTCTATCGCTGACATAATGGTGTCTCTGGCCACATGTTAAAGTGATAAGAGGCTTTTTCCATCTTAAACAAATAGCCAAATGATGAAAAAAGTGATAGCTGATTACTTCTAAATAGTATGTTATTAAAGAGTCTTAATTTTTCTAACCGATTAAAATGTACAAAGGTAAAAATGATAGTAGATGGTAGTAGATTTGTGTTCAGATATTCTCTTGTTCTTTTTTTATGTTTAGACATACTTCTTTAAATTGTAAAATGTACACCATCTCACAAAGAAAGCTTGTCTCCTGAAAAAAAGTGGGGTTTTTTGTTGTTGTTGTTTTTTTGGGGTTTTTTTTTTTAAGTTCCCTCATTACAGCTATCAAAGACTATCATCCTGGACTTCCATAGGTTTAAAATCCCTTTGATGCCAAGCTTGCCAGAGGTGCTCAGTTTCGTATTCACTCTGTTCAGAGGTTTGTCACTGAAATGAGTCCAGGGCTTCTGGGGATCAAGACCAGGCCTCAACTGAACAAGATCTCATTATCTCTCCCTCACACAGACCCATGCGTACACATACAAAGGCACAG
Source organism: Oreochromis niloticus (assembly GCF_001858045.2). NCBI lineage: Eukaryota > Metazoa > Chordata > Actinopteri > Cichliformes > Cichlidae > Oreochromis > Oreochromis niloticus. The sequence continues at coordinate 27,372,022 of NC_031972.2, forward strand.
ACTGTACAAAGACATAGACACACACGCATTTATGTATTCACACATGCACACACCTTGTCATGCCACACTGAGCAGCATGTCACAGTGAGGGACCATGTATGTATGTCACCGTGAACAAGATACTGAAGTCTATCACATATTTAACTGAGATTATATATTCTGCTAAAGGAGCTCAAAGGCCCAATTTGTTCTTACACTGTGTCTCTTACACACACAAATACACACACACACTTGCACTACAGGTGAAAATGTAGATTGGTATACTTGCAACCACAAGTAAATGAACCTGAACATACTTATCTAGAGAGACTTATTTCCTCTAATTACTAATGGACACTCCCATGCACACACAACCTGCATGACTCTTCGATTGGTAGAGATGTAGAGAAACACCTGTACCCGCACATCCATATCTATACACTCAGTATTCACCTTTTCTGCTGTCTCTACCAGGCAGACTGGCATACTCCTCACTGACTCCCACATTCTCCATGCCCACCTACTTTGTAGTGCCATCAGGGAGAGATTTGAAAGGTATTTGAAACTGTCTTCCTTAATCATTTCCCGGATCCCGCAGGACACTGCGTGACGTGATGGAGGAAGGACTAGGAGAAGAGGAGGAAGAACGAGAGGAGAGAAAGTGATGCCAGACATCAGTCAAGCCTTCTCTAAGGGTTCAAGAGGAACGCCCACTGACACAGTTGAGTGATTGAGTGAGTGAGTGAGTCTATTATTGACCAGAAAAATGTAATGTTTTGCACATTTCTAAAGGGAAAGAATTATGAATTTAAAATATTTATGACATATATTCCTTTTGCAATGAGAAATAAGCCAGGCCATAAACCCCCTTCAGCCATCACCTCCATCTCCTCCAATTCCGTAACACAACTAATTATATTTCAAATAGATAACACATCCTGTTGTGGGAAGCTGAATTTACTCCATGACCATTAAAAATTTAATAATTCATGCTTTTTGTTCACCTTGGTATACCTCCTCCTGATTTATTGTTCTTCAGGCACATTTCAGCCAAACACTCAAACAGGCCCTCATTGATCCAAAGTAATTATAACACACGCCAAGTGACCTCCCCATGTAATTTCAAGATTATAAGCTTGAGGAAAAAGTTTTCAAAATGAAGCCCTCCCTTTGTGGTACATCGTGGTGAGAGCGGAGGAGAATTTGCATCCAGGTGACCATTCGTCCATTTTCTTAACCACTTCTCCAATTTGTGGGTGCAGGAGAGCTGGAGCCTATCACAGCTGCCATACACATACACAGGTTGCCAGTCTACCACTGGGCTAACACATGGAAAAAGAAATATGTGAAGATATTTAGAATCACCAGTTAATCTAACGTGCATGTCTTTAGACTGTGGGTGGGCAGCACACAGACACATCAGATACATTTGAATTTGAATTGTCATTATACAACAAGAACAAGGAAATTGTACGCAGTCCCATTCAGTGAAAAGAAAACAATGTAAATTTCACATTAAACATGTTTTCTAAATAAGGGGAAAAAAGGAAAGAGGTTGAAGCTGGTCAGTAGATTCAACCTAGAGGCTAGGTCGATGGGTTGCTAGACTGAATACTGGTTTCCCCTATTATCATCAACTATTTAAACATTGAAAATCAAATACTACAATCCAAACCTGAACACCATTTATGAACAGAAACTACCAATTTACAAATAAAATCAAATGTGAAATACCAAAACAGGAAAATATGGCTTCTGTCATTTAAAAAAAAAAATGAGGGGGATAAAGGAGAGATACATCTTGGAAGATCAGGGAATATGTTTGACTATAAAACCCTGCATACCTATACACACCTCTGATGCTCTTATGATCCTCAATCACTTCAACATACAGTTGTCATGCTGAAAGTTAGAGCAGATGTAAATACCAAAAGTCTGTGCAGAGATGGAAATAGAGAGCTTGTATTATCCAAACAGAAAGCCATCACAGCTCAACCAGTAAAGCAGTTAAATGACTTGATGCCTATTTGACCTGAATAAAAGTTTTAACTGTAAAACACCACATGTCTAAATCTGCTATCATCTTTAAAAAAAAACAAAAAAACACATGCACTGAAATTTTGTGTCAGTGCTGTTACAGTGTTTGGAGAGTTGTTTGAAAACTACGAGTTATTAATCACACATTATTCACTACACTGGCTGCTTGTAAACCAAAATAATACCTTACCCATTTTCTCCACTAATAGAATTGGATTAAGTCATGAGTTCAAACAGAGGACTCGTCTCTGTTTTTAGCCGTACACTATGCGTGGGTGTTTATAAATTGAGGGCAAAGCACTGTGGGCAGCAAATACACTTATTAATGAGGCAGTATATTACTCTCAGATATATTAATCAACTGAGAAATAATCAGGAATGAAATCTTTGTCATTTAATTAATAAGGTTTTGATTAGTTGCAGTTAATGTCACAGTGCTGCATCAACATATTAACTAGATTTAAGGTGTGATATTATTGGATGCTGGGCTACATTTGCACACTCTGCATAGTGTGCACGATGTGCAACACATATGAAAGTAAAGCTCAGAAAAATATTTGGCCTCTGGCTGAGGATGAACTACAGACTGTACAAGCGTGTCATGTATAAAAAAGACAGGTGCGACAAGAAGGATTTGTCAGTCGATTAAGGTTGAAAGATGCAGAAAAAAAAGTAGTTGTCATGCAGCAGTTTAGACATCCCTTGGGAAATTATATTTTCTGACAATTTTATAATGGTTCAGGCTTTAAAGGGTTAAATCTAAAGCAATGTCATAGATAAAATTGGGATCTTGCGGTGATCAGTGGCTGAGTAGAAAAATAGGTTCCACTAAATATCCCTAATCCAAAGGATAATCTATAAATCCAACGTGAAACTTTTTGAATGCTCCTCATTTTAGAACTCAGCAAGAAATAAAGACGTGAAGATTGTTTCATTTTCAAAGTTCTGATCTGTGTAAGACTGACATCTGTTTGGAATTTACACTTTTCACTTAGGAAAATCAACATGGATGTAACAGGCAAAATTGACTGTTACATCCAGGTTACCTATTTTATTTTTATAGGCTCATACCAGCATCTCTTCAACTAGAACACCACAACTGTATAGTTATCAACTCAGAACGCTGCTACAGTGAAATACTTACCGTATCAGCATCCCTATAATGCTTTTAAAGGCTAAACTGAGTGTATGTACTTTCAGTTTCAAGTGACTTTCAAAGGTTTATTGCAGTTTATCTGTGTCTCAATAAGACTGACCATAAGTCTTGTACTTAGCATTCAGCACACATCAGCTTAATATTATTATTATTCAGGTTAGATTTATTTATTTATTCAGTTTTATTCAACTTAATAAACAAGGTCAGCGCACAAGGTTCAGCTGGACACTCTCTGGTGAATCTGGTGAACTGAACTGTTGATGCTTCTCAGGATCATACCTAAATATTTTTTTTGTTAATGGACATGGTTTAAAACAACTTGTTGAGCAGCTTAAATACTTAGGCTTTCTCACACACAAATAAATTGCATAAGAACAACACAAAAATGCAACGACAAATATTTAAGGTCTCATGGTTCCATTTGCAGCCTTAAATCTCTTAGCAAAGAGAAGAGCGGCATAGAGTGCATTTAAAGATCTGCTTTTTCTTAAATATCTTATTTGTGGCCTCTGTTTTTCAAATACAGCTTAGAGGTTGAGCTTAAAGAGAGAGCAAAGCAGGAATGTAGAAAGAGTGAGAGGAATATTTTAATCTGTAACATTCACATAGAGATCAGATACTGAAAGAGGATCAATTTAAAGCCGTGTCTCACATGTCCCTCCTGCACTCTTGGTTGAGTATGAAACAAAAGAGTCACCTGAACTGTCACTTTGCCTTCTTTTTTAAAGTTTTTATTTATTTACTCTATAATGAACAATGCTGCTGCATTATGCAAGTTCTTACATGTGTGTGTCACGTTTTTTTCTTGGTGCACTGAGCACTAAAAATGTGCCTTTAATGCACCGCATTAACCATCTCATGATTAAAGTTCTGGGCCAATCAGATCAGCAGAAGGCCTGGGATTACAGCAGCAACATCTGGGGGCCATGGTAATGGACTGCATATGTTTTCAATTTTAAGAGTTTGAAGTCAACATGTTGCTCTTGATTTCATGTAAAAGAAGGGGAACGGGTGAGTGAGGATGGTGGGTGTGGGTGGAGCTGAACGATAACTCTCCCTTGCTTTCTTTCTTTTAAAATAAGTCAATCACAACTGAGTGCAGCTGTCATCATTAACCAAAGTACCGTTGATGACAAGAGACCCACCCAAAGTGTGTGAGTGTCCCTGAGCACTAACAGAAACCCAAATAGCCCCATCTGTCAATTTTACACTCTATGATTTTTACTTAGTGCACACAGCTTCTGTAAGTGTAATATGCTGCTGGGATTTTATAAAAAGCAAATACACATGCTGAAGAATATTTACGCTCTCAACTATGTTTTTTAATCCACATTTTAGAGCGGAAGCAGAGTATTTTAAGAGTCAAACGCAGGTCAGCAGGGCCATTTCAAGGCAACTGGTATTAAACTTTTTGATTTGGGGTGAATAGAAAAGTCCAGTTCGTACTAACCATCTACTCTGGTGTGTTTATGAAAACATGAGCTTAAAATTTTAAACAAAGATAATTTTTTTCTTTTTAGAAAGGGATGAAAAATAATGTTTAATTACAGCTGTGTGTGCAAAGCTGTGTATAAAATGCCAGTTTAGGGGGTATTTCCTTCTCACTTTTGCTCATGCAAATAAATCTTCTGAAGCTGGTGCTGCATAAATGTTCTTAAGTCTTTCTCTGGCTTATTGGTGCACTGAAGGAAGCTGTGCCACAATAATTAGAATGTAAGTTTTACAATAAAGTTAAACAACGAGGTCAAGAGTCAAAAACAGAAACGGTTCTCCTTGAAAGTAATAGTTACACATTTTAAAGAACGCCAGCTGCAACAATGAATTATGTGGGACTAAAATGCTCCAAAATGTGCAAATTTTTTTCTAAAGGCAATACAACTGGAATACAACGGAGCCAAAATAAATAAATACAAATTTTTAATGATTTTTTTAAGCTGATAAACAGGAAATGTCAAACACGCCTATCCATCCATGTATATATAAAGTCAGCTTTAACCAAATTTCATAAACTAAATATAAAGGTGAAAAAAATAAAGAAATACATATTATGCTTCAAAATGGTGAATTATCTGTGATATGAGTGAGTGGTTTCACAGTCAGACATGGCCCTCCATGTCATATCCAGTTTTCTGAAACGAAAACAGCGACAGTGTGAATGCTCAACCTTAGACTTCAGAAATCAGTGGGTGATGACACGGTAGCTACTTCTATACTGTGTATGTTGTACAATTGTTAGGCCATGATTTAATGACCTCTTGATGAGAATCTGTTTAGCTTTTTAGCAAAACTAAAGCTCAGTGTCCCAAACGCCAAATAGTTCAATGAAACAATCACACTCAGGTCATAAAAAGTTGATTCTGTTCATCTGGATGTAACGTTTCATCATTTCACCCCAACCTTATAAACAGCACATTTGCATAACGATGAAACTAGCACAATAGGCAAACTGATCAGTGGCCACTGATCAGTTGTAAATGGCCATTGATCAATGATGTTCAATGATGATCAATGATGAAGGGAGTTTTTCCTTCCCATTGTCGCCAAACTGTTTGCTCATAGGGGTCATATGATTGTTGGGTTTTTCTCTGTATGTATTATTGTAGGGTTTACCTTACAATACAAAGCACCTTGAGGCGACTGTTGTTGTGATTTGGTGCTATATAAATAAAATTGAATTGAACTGAACTGAACTGAAGTGATGTCCAGATGAACAGAATCAACTTTTAGGGATTTCCTTACCTGGATGATTGAGCAACACCAAGATAAATCACTCTCAGGCTGAGTAAGATTTTAGGGTGCATATTAAGAACTGAATAAGGACTTTTTTCATGCATAATATTAATAACCTACTGCAATGAATGGGGTAATTTCAGGTGCTCTTTTGATTAAGCTTTTCTGTGTTTTCAGTATCTTCTTCTAGATTATCTGTATTGAGAACAATTTACCCCTCATCCCTATCTTACCTGTGTGTCTATATTACTCAAATACTGGCACTATATCTAGTGACAGAGTTGCAGATCATTATGTGAATGTGACAAGTCTTCACTAATCATCTATATGCCACACATATTTAGGTCCAAGTTTATAGCAGCGTGGAATGCTTTAAAAAGTACTTCAGGCCAGGTGCCAGATTAGCTCACAGGGTGACGAAGCAGCCAAATGCCCGAAGGCTGAAATGCAGCAGCCTGAGTTTGAGTCAAACCCGAGGCCCTTTCCTCTTTCCCCACTCTCTCACTCCCGTCAGTTTCCACTATCTAATAAAGGTGAAGGCCCAATAATAATTACAAATTCTGAATCAGTCAGTAACTGGCATGTTAATCTAACTTACTGCTAACTTCTAATTTTGCACAACCTTGCAAATCCTCTATCATCATTGTCTGGACACTTCTCTTTATTGTAACGCCTAGTAGAACAACCACATTGATCATTTTATTGGTGCTGATCGAATCTGGATAGTTTTAAACTGTCAGCTGTGCCTCTGCGCTTTTAGCTTTGGGGAATTGAAAGGGAACTTTGGATGTGGAAATGGCTATGACATCAGACTTAACACTCAGATAACAACATGTTCTCATCCCAGTATGACTAATACTCTTGTTTTATCAGAAGCCACTGCTGCCATCACAGAGATATGCACCAGGCGTCCTTTGGTGCTGGCGCCTTGGTACACTGATGGCAACTAGACTGGATGCAGAATTTTAAAATGTATTCATAGCAGTTGCATGAATCAAATGTTTGTCTACTAAAAGGCTTTGCTGCTTGGATGCCTTCAGGGGTCTCCAATTTTAATTGCTAATTTTCTTTATTTATTTTCAAGTTTAAACTACCAAGTTACAATTAGGATCAAAAACCTCATATACTGCATACAGCACTATACACTGATCATCTCTCCCAGACCTAATCAAAACTTTTGTAAGTCTTGTAATTATGTGACGATAATGAACTACATATGAATGACCCTTAGTAGGTGACAAGTGTAGCTGTTTTTATTATCTTCTTTCTGTATAACATCTGTCGGTAGGCATTGAAATATCCTAAAGATTATATCAGTGTTTGGGGCGAAATAATCCATCAAAAATAGAGGTGGAAAAACATCTTGTTGGATCTCATGTTTGGCACCGTGTTTTTGGGGGATACTTAAGTCAATGAGCATATCCTGTGATGTGTGTGTGTGTGTGTGTGTGTGTGTGTGTGTGTGTGTGTGTGTGTGTGTGTGTGTAAATGTGCACATGTGGCTTGAGCTTGTTTGGATGTCATCATCGAAAACAACAAAGGCTTATGTTTCTGTCATCATTAACGCCCTTAACTCTGTCAGATCACTGCCATGCGTCCCTAATGTCTCTCAGTTAATCCCTCAGTTCACACAATGTTGTACAAGGGTATTAGTGCATCAGTGGTACGAGATCAGGCACAATAATAATAACAATAATAGCAAGAAAAACTGTTTTTGATGCTGAGCTTTAATATGGGGGGGATCAGGACATCACAAACAATACAGATGTAAAATTGATCCATATGTGGCACTCTTGATCTCATTTAGGGGGGAGAGAAGAAGTTGTTGGTCTGTCATTAAAGAAAAATGTGTTTTGATCGAGCGATGAAATGTGAATTTGTCATTTTTAGTGTAGTTATATATTAGCTATATCATTAGTTGTGCTGAAATCGTCACATTGTTTTACTTTAAATAAATTTTCCTTGAAACTAAATTTTGGGACAAGTTAATTAGAAAGTTACCAAAAAGTTATTAAAATATTTGAGCCTGAATAATTTACTTTGTAATAAAGAAAGCTTTTTCGGGAAATAACAGGCTGTACATGTTATTTCTTATCTTTAAAACCCGCTGTGTGAGTTTTAATCTCCGGCTGCATGTGTACGTACAGTACGTGTGTCACATTGCCCGCCTATCAGTGTCCTGCATGTGCGATTCAACTTAAGCCAACCTCTTTCACACACACACATATACACACACACACATATACAGAGGGAAAGAGAGGGAGAAAGGCAGCTAATATTCATTGTTATTTAAACACCAGAGCAGATAAGCAGCTGAACAATAATTATTTTCTGGAACAATAATTATTACCATTTAATTCTGTTGTTTACCATTTTGCCCAGTGGCCCATCTTTAAAAGCCAGCCTCTATCTATAATGACAAGCCCTTGAGCAGAACTACATTTAACACAAATATCAAATAATTAAAAATCAAATAATTGAAAAGTAAAAGTGTGGCTTTTTTTTAAAACATTAATTGTCAAAGAATTTGCAGGCTGGTTCTTGTCAGTAGACTGCTTTTGTTCTTGTTTGTTTTTCCATAATTTGCAGTGCAGTGAGTGCGATGAGCATTGCTGGAATCGGTTTGTGTGAACTCAAATTTGTGTTTTTGTCATCTGTTTTGTCAAAAAGTGTATTGTTTTAAAAAAAATCTATAGAAGTTGGATTGTTATTTTTGTAGATGTTTAAGTAACAGGGCTTCTAGTTATTAAAATAACTTGTATCTGCTCCAAAGTTAGTTGACTGGTTTATATTTTATCTAAGACTTATGGCACTTGACTGATTTATATTTTTTAATTTATTGAGACTTGCTGCATTATGACCAAAAACAAAAGGCTCTTTCTAGCGCATGACTTGACAAAAAAAGCAGCAAAACTACATAAATAAAACTATTATAAATAATAATGTTTGTGATCATGGCTGATTTTGATTTCACTGCCTCAGTTTCAGTCCCTACATTGTGCATTCTGTCTCATTGTCACACTGCTTACTGTGGAGTAGCAAACAAAGCTGAAGCCGTCATTAAAGTATATTTCAAATCCAAAAGAGATGCAGGTAAAACAGCTCGTCGAAAGGAATAAACATTTGTATTTGTGAAGGATTGCTGTATTTGTGCTTTGAGGCCTATCCTGTTTACTTTCTCTCTTTTTTTTTTCAATAAAAGCAAGAGCAAAATCTGTTGTTTCCACTTTAATCTGTGATGTGAAGTTGTGTTTGTGAGTGCCTATGGATATGATCACCCATGTACTGTATGTTTGAAAGGATTACAAGCCGGATCACGGGATTACACAATTAAAGCTTGCCTGGGGTGAGGGAGCCACACGAATGTGATATTATGACAAGAAGAACTGAGGTAAACTCACACAAACACATGGGCTTAGACTTGTGCATTTGTTTCAAGTCATGCAAACACATACCATTCCCCAAAAACATACAGTGTGGACACAATAAGTGTCATAAAGACACTGTTAAATGTACCATATGTAAGTGCCATGTAAAGAAAAAAAAAACTTTTTTCTTTATATTTACTATTTGAATGTGTCCCTGACATTCCTGTCGTAACAGCATCTTTATCTGGTGCACTTTGAACTTTGCCAGTCTATTGCATGGGACCTTAGTAAGTACAGCGCAGAGTTTTTGATATTTAAAAGTCGTTTCTTTGTGACGTGTTTTCACAAGCTTGGCTGCTGCCATACTTTGTGTGTAGAGTTTGTCTTTGTTTAAACTCAGGCATGTATCTGTATGTGATGAGCGAGGAGTGAGACCAGGCTTGAATGGCACTGTTGAAGCACATATTTGATTTCATTTGACATGTAGTGAGGCAGCTCAGCAAAGGGCAGTATATTCAAGTATATGCAATATTAAGCTAAATGAATTTTGTATTGAATAGCGTTCAAAACAATTATGCAAAGCATGTGAAAAGAAAGTGGTTCATAAGCTGGGCCAGAGTAAGCTCAGCTTATCCAGCAAAAAAATGTCAAGGTCTGGCTGTGTGGCAAGCAGAGGTTTGACCCAAATGCAGGACTCCAGAGGCAAAACATGAACTTAAACAGCTTTATTGCTGAGAACTACAAACTCAAAGCACAAAACAATAAACTTCTTCGCAAAACATGAAGCACACAGCACAGGGGGGAAACATGGCGGAAGGACATGAAGACTGACTACACAGCATAACGAGAGGATGGGCAACAGGTGAAAACACAGCAGGAACAAATCCGACTAACGGAACAGGGGAAGCAAAACAACATAACACACGAGATAGGGTAGCTTCAAAATAAAACAGGAAGTGACACCCACTGTGAGACCCAGACAAAGACACGCGAGCTTAACAATAGGAGAGGGACACAAAGATGGCGAGAGAGAGCGACAGAGGGACAGAGACACTAAGGAGTGTGCTAAAGACAGAACACAGAGACAAAGACTATAATGAACATGAAATGACAACGAGACTGACAAACACAGGAAACACTGTGGACAACACAAGGAAAACACTGAGGGAGCTAAACCAGCACCAATAGGGATAAATAAGAAAAACTAATAAATATAAGAAATACTAAACTAGGAAATATGAATCTAGAAACACCATAATGATTAGTCAAGAAATCCATAAACACAAAGCAATTGATCAATGACCCAGGACCATGACAGAAATTGCTTTTAAAATTATTTTTTCAAAATTAATTTTCCTTGTGTTTTTCCTTGAGGTATTTTTTTCTCATAAGGAACTGTTTCAAGGAGGATCAAATGTTTAGATTTCTTTCAAAATGACTCTTAATGTATGAAAAAGTCCAACTACACCACAATGGGATGATTTGATCTTTGACTTACAGAGATGATTAAATATTTGTGGGCAAATGCATGCTGATCGAGGTCAATGATGGCTGTTTCCCTTTATTTTTTCTTTATTTCACTTACTGTGTTTGATTTCCCTTCTTTCTTTTCTCGTCTTTTATTTATCCCCTCCATCCTCGTATCCCTCTCTATGTTGTCTGGTGATTAAGAGGTAGTTTAACCTCCAGTCCTCATTAATTATAGACGAATAGAAAAAGCCTGGGTTGTTCCACTTCCTGTCTGTAGCACTAATAGAGCCCTTAACATTCACATTAACATAGCTCTTGTTTACTCAGGGAGATGGACAGACAAGTCAGAAACATGGCCGAGTGGAAAGATGAGACACATAAATGCACCATGTCAATAGCGTAATGCATGCAAACTGCATGAACAAGCCTATGTGGGCACCTGAGTATTACACCCACATGTGTGCGATAACGCATTTAAAAATGCTCCTTACAGCAGCCTCCACTTCTCTTCACTTCTGGGATATTGGATGTGACCATGGGCAGACTCCTAATTGTTATCTGTAAGTTGCAGCATATAAGCTAAAAGGAATGTGTAAACACACCCGCCCACACGCACACAAGACAAAGATAATCATGATGTTAATCATGCCTTTTATTTTTAAATGCACTCATATCATTTTGGAATTAAGCTCTTGTACAAGGTTAAATGAGCAATCTCAATCTAAAAAAAAGATCTCCCTCTCTCTGTCTCTTTCTTTCTCAAACACACACACACACCTCTTTCTCTCATGCACGCACAGCAAGAAAATACTGTTTGCAGGCCTTATGGGACGACATTTGTGGTAATTCATTCAGAATCCATTTTAACACATTGTGCAGACCTAAGTGCCAATCTTCCTTTTTGGTGAGTTTCCATGATTTTATGTCCCATATAAAACGATGCAGTTTGCTCCACAATGGCCTATTTAAGTTACATTACCGCCGAATATTCCCCAGTAAAGAAAATTAAGCCGTGATACTGAGAGATCATCTTGGTTAGTTATCTTCTCCCCGCCGAGATGTGTCGCTTTGACACCCCACAGAGAGAGCTGAATGATTCTCTTGGACGAGAGATAATAGTCTTGTAGTGCGTTACTTGCCTAAGACCTCTCTTTCTCTTTCCCTCCCTCTCTCTCTCTGCTTCTTTTCCACCTTTTAACAAACCTAATCCAAAAGGCTTTTATAATTTAAGTTGCATAATGCTGTTATAATAATTATCTAACACATCTATGGGTTACACAAGACAAACAATATCGCAACTTTACATAGTAACCTCTAAGAATCATAAAACAAATTTGTCAGTGTGAAAAAAAGACATGATAATGAAGCTAGGTGAAGTCACTGTTACTTCCTTTTGTCTTTTCTTTTTGTTTTTCCACTTTTAACTTGCACTGCTAAACATCATGAGAAAAATCCCCCAAATGTTCCAGTGTAAAAACATTTCACTCAGGAAGGGTGTTTCTAAATCCTGTTTCTGGATTATATTCGTAAACACACACAAACAATCTAAATGTACCATTAGTTCTACTGACTTGCTACTGCTTCAAAAGCAGCCTGCATCACATCAATCTGAGCTATATTCAGAAGATAAAACATTTAAAGAACAATACCGGTGGTTTTACATGTTTTAGGTTGTTAACCACAAAACGTATTATGAGCACTGCATTACTGCAGACAGCTTTCTATAGCATAAGTTTTTAATAGATTTCCCAGCTTAGATTGGTATCCACGCTTCCCATGAGTGCTAAAGACTTTTATCAAAACAGTCCCACTTCTCCAGTCCATTATGATGCGATGATAATGCAGCTTTGACCACAAAAATAAAACCAGCTAAACGGCCAATAAAATACATTTCCCATGTCAACAAGCTCTTAAAGTCATCCTTTTGGTGGAAAGTGCACGTACCATTGTGCTCTAGCTTGTGCACAAATGTGTCCAACAAACCGAGAAAACGATAACATCAAGCCTGCAAAGATGGACACACACACCAACACACACTCACACACACACACAGCCAAGCCCCTTCTGACCTTGCAGGCTCTCTGCTTGGCTTTAAAGCGCACTGTAGCGCCCAGCAGTCTGCCTGCACTGCAGAGCTAATTGGCTTCAGCTCAGTGTTCACTGTTAACGTCTCATTACTCATTCCACTTAAAATAACTTACACGAGTTTGCTTGTGTTCAGGGGTCATTAAAAGTCAAGCAAGCCTTTAATTATGAATCTGAGTCATTCAGTAAATAAAACTGTATCTTCCTACAGCTCCAAATTGTACAGTATCCTTTTTTAAGTCCTTCCTAACACACCTGGTCACACAGTGAATGCTCTGAAGGACCAAACATCACGAAACTTGAGATGACCATGGAAAAACTGATAAGGCTGATAAGTTAAAAAAATATTAAATGAAGGAACTCCAGGTGGGACTTCCACAAACATACTTCAAAACTTAGGTCACACTCGTAGATGAGTAAAAGCTCACAAAGAGCAACGTAACAAATTAACACAGGAAGTGGTCAACTTATTCTCATAAAACAACCTCTTTTTAAATAAACATACATTCATATGGGGACTCAAATCAGCAAGAATTATATTGTGAAAGATTATAGAGAGTATATCTGAACACACTCTGCTGTCTCAGAGGAAGGTATGTCTGTACTTCCTTAATTAATTAAATTAACAGTGCAAGGGTAGTTTTGTTACAAGTTGAACTTGAACACAATGAGGGCCTCTGCACATATCTGAAGCAGTAAAACACAGCATTCGTTACTTACACCTCCATTTGCCTGAAATGAATCTGGACCTGGAAGGACGATGTAATTATGCAGATTCATGTCAGGATTCATATTTCTAGGACTTAGCTACAGTATAGGCACACTAAATTAAATAGTGTTTTGGGACTTTCTTTACTTAAACATTTGCACTAAATTTAACACCTTTTTGAGACTAAGTTTTATTGCTATGTCAGAACAATGTTCACACACACACACAAATCTCTGCAGAGCAGGCGCGCACACAAAATATGATCAGATGAATGAGTATAAGGTTAGACTGGGAAAGAAGGTGGTGAATGTCTAAAAAGTGAAAACAGAACGTATGCGCTTATTTACACACGATTTAAAAGAGCAATGTGCCTTTTTGCTTGATTAAAAATTATTTTCTGTGAACATTGAGTCACGTGAATTTGGCACAATTATAATTTCTCAATAATTCACTGGCTAATGTTCCAGATCTTCGATGAAATATGGGAACCTTTAGTTGTTGGTCTGTTCTGCTAATTGGTACAAGCGCCTCGGGCAAGCTCACATCTAACAAACTGAGGACAGCATCACTCACAGGGCTGAGTCTTGATACGGGAGCAGTGTAAAAATAGAACCATGACAAATAAAATCTAAATTAGAACAGATGGCACCTGGAGTTGATGATTTACACCCATATATGAGAGCACTTGAAACATTAAGATTCCCACAGAAAAGAGGGGAAAAAATCGTGTAATACGTAAAAAGAAAAACTGTTTTTGGCCCACGGCTTTAAATAGGCGTTAAGATTCAGTGTAATAATGTAACCTAATAGGCTGTGACAGGGCAGCACTAATGCTGGAAATAGACCAGCACTGTTTCGGTATTCTTTCATTCTAGTCATTTATTTAAACTGGCAAAAATAAAAAAATAAAAAGAAGTAAAATGAAAAAGAAAATAGAGGAAAAAAAGCCAATATAATATTAAATTTAATGACTTTTTCGTATTCATTTAACATGTGTGTTAATTGTAATGCACTGTAAATCTTCGCTGCAGAACTGAGGACTCACTAGAAGGATTCAGTAGAAGACGCGAGGCATTAAGTGAGGATTTAAACTGGGGAGTGCAGGACGAGTGTGCGCCATATTGTAGCCTACATCTGCCTCTAAATCCGCAATAAATTAATATAAGCTCTGGTGAGTTGTTACAGAACCAACGTGAATATATTTTGTAGTCAAATATCAGTTTTGTTTTATATGCTGTCTCGTTTAAAAACATAAATAAATACAATATTCGAACAGCTTGAAGTAGGATGGATCTGAATGGCAGTTTTAAAGTTTATAAAACACATTCTGTTCTTGTTCTGTAAGTTGCATGTGTGTAACTGTTTCAAGAGAATGTGGGTTACTAATAAAATAATGAAAATCAAATCGATGCTGTGGGGTAATTCAGTCTTGATCCAGTGCTTTTTGAAAAAAGGAGGTGATGCATTTCAGTATGGTAATCGCTCACCCGGGGCATGTTTCACTTATTGACAGATTTGATGTTAAATGTCTCAAGATCACTTAGTGTTGTAGCTCTTAATTTATTATGTTTTTGGACGTGCAGCACTCGCTCTCCCTTTTTTTTCATCCAGCTTTGACCCTCCGAGGTCACACAAGCTTTTTTTTCCTTTAAACGCATGATTAATTTCTCAGTAGGGCGACCGACTAATGCATTACGAAAAAAAGTGAAATGTATTCCAACGGGACTAATAGCTCTATTGTATTCCAATACGTCTTTTCCTGCTTCACATGGTTTAGTCATGCTCGGATTTTGATAACATGTCAGAGACATCTCTGTCCGGGAGAAAGAAAGTTAACCCAACAAACGAGTAGACATTCATTTACTTCATTGCTGTTTATTATTTTACGGGGAATTTACACATCAACGCATTATTAGTGAGACCAATTCAAAACAAACACATCCACACATAAAAGTTATTTCTTATTCTACATTATTTCACATTCTGCAACAAATTGCCACATATTTATTTTAAATATCTGGTAACCACGTGGTAAACATAGATAATATAATCATGTCTAAATTTTTATTATTTTAAATAGGCCACTTCTGGATAGAGCATTACGTAAGTGTTTGCCAAAACGCATTTCTGAAGAAGGATTGGGTATCAGCTCTTGAAGGTAGGCCTACTTTACCTGGTTTTTACACTTTTTTATTCCTCTCGCCCTCTATTGTGACGTCACCAAGCACCGTAACTGCGGCCCGTGCGTGACTCCGCTCTTTGCCCCCCTTTCCTACCAGCCCCAACCCACCTCTTGTCCCATTGCAGAGTGTTCCCGTGGCGTCCGTCCGCGAGACAAAAGCACGCGCAGTGACATCCTAAATTGGTTTGAAAAGGAGCAGATGGGGCTCTCGCTCTCCTCTGTGTCGCACACACACACACACGCGCGCACAGATTTAAAGCAGAGCCTAAAAGCGATTCTGTCATGTTTATCAAGATGCTATTGAGAAAAGATTGGGCGAGAATAAATTACAGGCAATCTCAATATCCGGCAGCCTTTTAACCAGACTGACAGTTGCTCAGACAGATGAATGCGTAATTTGGATTTCGCAAGGAAGAAGTTGGATTAAAAGCGGGCTTTCCAAAACTTTCAGTTGATGACTTTTATGAAGAATCTGATGGTGTGCAGGGAAATTAATGGGTGGCATGAAAGTAAAAATCTAGGGACTGGATGTCTCTCGACTATGTTAAGATATGTCGAACGTTACAACATTTATGTGTAATTTAGAAAAAATGAAATATTAGTCCGCACTGCAGCTTTTTAAGGGAAGCGTTTTATTTATCCAAGCAATACGGAGCAAATAAAGATCCTTGCGTGTTTTGCCCCCGTGGTAATTATTTATTTCACCTTCCGACAGCTAAGATAATAATAAAAGTGGGGATAAAATGCATAATTTATTCCAATCTTCGTGTCTTTTCAAAAACATTCTGCTAAAAAGTTCCTTAGAGGTTGAGGATTTTACTGTAAAGCGATACCTCAGTTATAATTTGCAGTTCAGAGACAAACACACCTGTGTTGATGTTTAACATGCATACAGTTTGCTTTCTGAGACTGGTCTCTTTCTTATTTCCTACATAAAGTTTCCATCCTGCCCCACGACGAGCCACAGAAGAATCTGTCCTGAGAGCAACTTTGTTATCAACGTGTCTTAATTAACAAGGACGATCAGTATTTGGAACTAGGACTTCCCCATGAGTGCACTCGCATGAAGAGTTAAACGAGATCGTTTTGCGGATAACTTCAGATAAATGTGAGGCCGCTAGTATCTGGGTTATGGACTTCATATTGAGGTCTTCGCTTCACATCTGTAATTTGCCTGCATATTTTTAGTGGCAGGAGTAATTCAGCAGTTGCAAAAACACCTGCTTCGGAGCTTGGAGTAAGGGTTTGGTAACAAATGATCTGAACACCCCCCCCCGGGAACACTTATCCGATCCCTCTGCTGAAATTTTTTAAGGGCCCTTATCAGGTGAATTGCACCTTTTATAGCATCGTGTGTTAGCTGGGAGCATCGCTGAGCCTCGGTTACAACATATGATATAGATTGCAGTATGCTTCCTGCTGCCGTTTAAAAGTCCTGGAAACGACCTGCACATGTTTAGACAGTCATATTTCCAAAAGCCTGCTCAGGGTTGAATGTGGGTATCAGCTGCCCTGACAGATATTATTCTGATCCTCAGACTGTCTGCCTGCCTGTCTGTCTGCTGTCTCAGCTTTTATTTTTCCTTTCTTCGGCCCCCACGGCCAAGCTAGTGTTTTACTCCACACCATGTCTGTGTTTAAAAGCCACATTTCCAATTCAAGTCTCTTCGGCTGACCGTGTGTGCTGCCAGCAGTCTCTTTTAACAACAGTTTGGTGGTAATTAATTTGCAACTCGCGGTGTGCGTCCCGCGGACCAACAGCAGACAACCATCTGATGGCAACAGCTTGTAGCGTAGTTATGGTTGGTTCTGGATCTGTGTGGAAATAACCACTTAAGCTGAAATTAATATTCATTAGGCCGATGATATGGTTAGTAAAATAGCTAAAATTGCGCCCCTCCTAAATCCTGGGTTTGTCTTTTTTAGTGTAGGTGGCTGCTTAAAGTTTGAAGGCGCGCGCTCTGGACGCATTCCAGTGTCGTGCGTATGTTACCCTGGACCTCTGTGGCGTTAATTTGAGTTTTCCAGCGTTTCGCTGACAGTTAGGGAGACGTCATTTTAGCTGTTCACTTGGACAGAGCGGCGCAGTGAGGGAAGGCGGGAGGTGGGAGGTCTGTGTGCGCGCGTGAAGGTGTGCGGGTGTCTGTCCTGGATGGTGGGCTGAGCTCGCGCCACACGCCAATCAAACTCGAGGCAGGTGTGCTGCCGGGTGTGAGAGAGAGAGAGAGAGCGCGCGAGAGAGAGAGAGGGAGAGAGAGAGGAGGGGGGATTAGGACTGCGCGAGGTGTCTCAGAAAAGGGAATAAAGCCGACGCCAGTGCCGCAGTTTACTCACATCTCATGAGCAGGCTCTCTCCACAGTTAAAAAGTAAATAAATAAAAAATAGCCGGAGCCGCTTCCACGTGTTTCCCGGATACAATTCAGGTTTCTCGTTTGTTTGTTTTTGTACGTGATAAAATGAGTCTTTTAAAGCTGCGCAGGATAAATCGATTTCTCTCGTGACAGGGATATTTTTGACGCGTTTTGGGATTTTCCCCAAAGTCGAAGGTAAGGACTGCTCATCATTCCCGAGCTTACTCTGGTTAAAGTGTTGTAAAAGTGACCGTTATCGATTTGTGTTACATGAACAGTGGGGACAGAGAACAAGCTTGTAAAAATGATTCAAAAATGCGATGCATGTATAACTCACAGTCCTCTAGATTTCTTTGGAATATATTGTTATTATTAATGTTGTTGTTGTTGTTATTATTGTTATTATTTTGTTGTTGTTGTTATTGTTGTTGTTTTTAATTTTGTTCTACTGTTCTACCGAAGTTAAACGTGAAACCCATTTGTGAAAACTTTAATGGAAGCATTTGTGTTTTCGGCGAAAAAAGAGGAAAAAACAGCATAAGCGAGAAAAAAATAGAAATATGTAAAGAAAAATTTTAATATTGTAAAATTTAAAGACGGACTGAATTCTTGAGTTAAAGTTCTGATATACGGAGTCCTGCGTTTCGTCTTTATGCTGTACCTATGAGTAGTTAAATCAAATAGAAGAAGAAAAAGAAACGCTGTTGTTTTACATTGTTGGACCCAGTGTCCATTTTCTGTAATACGCAATGTAATTATTTAATTTCTTAGAATGTATAAATGTATTGTAATTTCTTAGCAACGATCTCTTTAATTTAAAATTTCGTGAAATGTTCGTAAAATATTATACTGGTTTTTAAAATATATCACAACTGTGTGTGAATGCAGAACCAATATAAAATAGATGCGCTGTGAGTGAATTATGGAAATTTCTGACATGCAAATTTGCTGTTTCTAAAAAAAGTAAAAACAATACATTTATAATACATTTACAAATAATAACTTTTATTCTCAAGAAGCTCATATAAATCTCTTATTTTACACTATTCGTTATATTCAGTAATTATCATTATCATACTTAAAATATATGCAAAAATATAAGGTATATTAAAATGAACACAATAAACAAACACAATAAAAAGTATATGAAGTAACGCACGAATGGGACATCTGAAGTGCCACAGTTCTATTAAAGGCAATAAGATTGGCATCATAGTTAAAGCAACACCTTATGAATGGTACAGAAATAATAATAATAATAACTATATGCAACCTTACTAAAATACTGTATGTGCTATTGGTGGTATTTACATTATTTTATTTTAAATTATTTTTAAATGATTCTTTTTTTAAAGTACACTTCACAGAAGTGCTTATGAAAGAGTGTTTTTTCATCCTCCTCTTTTTTTAGTTTATTGCCTATGAAAGCTCCCGCAGGCTAACACACATTAGAGTTATGAATCATTTTTCCCATTTGATAATTCAAAAATTCACAGGAGCCACATGAAGATATACCTCCTAAGCATTAAAAAAATATGTTTGCTGTCATCAAAACAAGTAACAGCAATAATATTCCATCTGCACAATTCAGCTTCGTTTTCTGTGCCCCTTATGAAATTGCAAGAATAGTTAAAATTAAAATACATTAAAATATTGAAATAAGCATTTAGTTGTGATGTCAAAATATTTCTAAATTAATTGTTCACTTTCTTTAAAAAAAAACAGACTTTAAAAGGGTAATCAGATACATTTAATTCAAAATATTACATTTCACTGGATTTTTTGTTTATTCTCTTTGCTCTCCCTTATCCACTTCTCTGTTATTTATTATTTTGAGGAATATTTATTTGGTTGAAGTGTATATTAGGTAATCAGAAACTCATTTCATATTGCTGATAATACAGGTAGAAAAGAAGTGCTCGTAAACTGTTTTAAAAGGTTATTTATGAATTAACAAATGTTGAACTTTCTTTCTTTCTTTCTTTCTTTCTTTCTTTCTTTCCAGGTTTTTTACTTTTCATCTGAGCATGGACAAGACTCATCTTTCAAGCCCTACTGATATCATAATGACAAGCTCAACAGGCCCCTACCAACAGGAACCCCTGACTCCACCCAGGCCCACCCATCTCCACTCTTCATCCTCTTCCTTATCGTCACCCTCTCCTTCTTCTTCCTCCTCACCACTCAAACCCAACCAGGTTGGCCAGGTCTTCCTTTATGGCGTTCCCATTGTATCACTGGTCATAGATAACACAGAGAGACTTTGCTTGGCGCAGATTTCCAACACACTCCTCAAGAATTACAGTTATAATGAGATTCACAATCGTCGGGTGGCACTGGGCATCACCTGCGTTCAGTGCACGCCGGTTCAGCTGGAGATACTCCGAAGGGCCGGCGCCATGCCCATCTCGTCACGACGCTGTGGCATGATCACCAAGCGTGAAGCTGAGCGTCTGTGCAAGTCCTTTCTCGGAGAGAACACGCCACCGAAACTGCCTGACAACTTTGCCTTCGATGTAACGCATGAGTGCGCCTGGGGTTGCCGTGGTAACTTCATTCCTGCACGCTACAATAGTTCAAGGGCCAAATGCATCAAGTGTTCCTTCTGCAACATGTACTTCTCCCCAAATAAGTTTATTTTCCATTCCCACCGCTCAACACCAGAAGCCAAGTACACCCAGCCTGATGCTGCCAACTTTAATTCCTGGCGACGACACCTCAAACTCACCGACAAACATCCACCAGAGGAGTTAATTTATGCGTGGGAAGATGTCAAAGCTATGTTCAATGGAGGCAGCCGAAAGAGAGCCTTGCCCTCGTCTGCTCAGTGTTCTGCTATGGGTCCCATGAAGAGTCTGTCGGGTTCGGTGGTGCCTCATGTGATGGGACCTGAGCTGGGTGCTCAGAAAAGAACCCGCTTTGAAGATGAGGACGATCTGGATGGAGGGAGTCTGTCTCCTCGTAAGACACCACGTAGTTACCCTGTCATTCCTGTCCCAAGCAAAGGTTTCGGCATGCTGCAGAAGTTCCCTCCTACATCACTCTTCCCCTCCCCTTATCCCTTTCCAGCATTTGGCCTCTGCCAGCAGAAAAAAGAGGACAGTGATGTGCCAGCTGGACAGAAAGGGGCAGGGTTGTCTGGTCTTTTATGGCCCGGTCGAAAAGACTCTTTTTATCCTCCTTTCTGCATGTTTTGGCCGCCAAGAGCAGCAGGAGGAATCCCTGTCCCCACTTACATCCATCCTCAGCCCAGCACCCTCTCCTCCCTGACAGACAACCCCTCACTCAGGCAGGCCTTTCTGGATCTCTCAGACCCCAGTGAATCTGGAGCTGTGAGTGGAAATGGAAATGGGATCAGTGCAACTATGACTCCCAGTGGCGGGTCCACCACACCCAAATCTGGGCTGTTTGACACAGAGTGTACAACAGTTACCACCGACCCTCGCCCTGTCACCTCAGAGGGCTGGCTCAAACTACTGGAGAACCCAACTCTCCAATCAAGGAAGCCAAGCTATGGCTCTGCGTTCCGACCTGTCATCAAAGATGCAGAAAGCATTGCCAAGCTCCACAGCAATGGCGGAGGAGTCACTGGAGCAACAGATGAGGACTTTGTAGTCACCAGATCAGACCAACACCCGCGGCTATCACCAACGAGCAGTTGCAGCTATGGAAGTGAAAGCGGAGGCGATGGGGAACCGGAGGGAGCAGAAAGCGAGGAGGAGGGGGAAGTGGATGTGGAGTCATCAAAGCAAGATGATGAAGAGGAGGAAAGCTTTACAAACAGACCACCACAGACTCAAACCGACCTGTACCTCTCTGCGCTGAGTGACAATGCTGGAGAGGATAGGGGGAAAGATAGAGGGAGTGGCGCAATGTATCCCGGTACTTCCCCTCGATCATCCTCAGATCCGATCCAGCAGGAGTCTCCCAGCCTGCCCACCTCCCCTCCTGCCAGCTTACCTCTCTCAAGCTCCACCCCACCTCACCGGGAGGACACAGCTTACAAAAACGTAAATATCCCCACAGGCCACTTTAGCTAATTATTATTTAAATGGTGCCACAGTCAGGCAGTGGTGTGATCTGCATAAGCAGATTGATAGGCTGGTTTCTCCCCATAGACATGAAGACAGTCACCTCACTCTGATACTAGCTAATAGGCCCAGGTGTGGCTTGTTTAATGGCCACATTGTGTTTGTTCTCCCTCTGTCACCCCAGCTTGTTAGGGCAACTCTAATCTTTAACCTGTCGACTCCCATGTTAACCAGGAAGTAGAGGTTCAATTATGACAATGGTTTTCTTTGGGGGGGTTAAACTATCAATCTAGCAACATACTGCAGATTTATCCCAGTATTCCTTTTGAGGAATAAAAGCATAGTCTCCAGTATATTGCAGATTAAATTATTATTAGTATTAGTATTATCAGTAATCAGAATCAGCCTGCCCTGCCTCAGTGCATGTTCCAATTTTTTAAATTTATTGTCTTATGCAACATGTAAATTAAATATTTATCAACTATATTTGATTTCCAGGTTCACAAAAACAGAGACGAAGGACTTCCTGCATATGCAACCAAAGACAATTCCAGCATTTCCGGTAAGCGCAAACATTTTAATCTTTTGGAACAGTTTTTCATTTTAAAGTCTCCACAACACAGAACACGGCATTGCAGAAATCTAATTAAATGCATTAGTTTTGAAACTGAAAAATAGTTGTTGACACAAAAGTTAAAAAGCACATTAAACATCATCCTTTTTTTTCTCCATCAAATTTGCAACAGCAAATAATCTCTCATATATAATCTCCAGAAATCACTATATTGGTTGCATGGTTTGTTGGACGCTACATCTTCCACCCTGCAGTTGTTTTACGATGTCTCAGTTTCATCAAATGTTTTTTACACTGTTTCATCAAATAGCATTACACAATCTATTTCAGCAAACTGTTACTATTTGCTTCATCAGATGTCCGAGTCTGTTGTATTATAGCATCTTTGTTTCATTTATTGTCTGAGTGAGTGGTTTTATAGTGTCCCTGTGTTCCTGTGAGGCTCATATTCCTGTGACGTTTCATTTGCTCCTCTCATCTCCCACTCTGACCCCTTTCCCGAAGAAAATGTCTTCCCCGTGTTTTCTCGCAGTGCGTTGACAAACACACATGCGTACGCTCGACCATAGCTCCCAAATGCATACACACAAAGGAGACGCACACATCATGCGTACACTTAGTTATCTCCATGTGTCCGGATAACCAGCTCAGCCAATGGCCCTTACTGAATCTCTCTTCCTGTCTGTCTTCCTGTCTTTCGCTCTCATCTTTTCTCAGATGAAACAAAAGAACAGAATAGTTTCTTTGTACCAGAGACTGAGACGTCGGCCCCGGACTACTGGAGGGAGAACTCAGGTATAAAAACTCACGTTTTTGTATTTATTCTTTTTTTTATAAGTGGTTGCAAAACAGCTGCATTCAGATAGAACACAGAAAATAAACTAAAGGCAAAAGTTGAAACTGGTAAGTCAGACACCGAAAGTATAATTACTGGGATGGAATGGGTACCGTCTGCTTATATTTGGTTTTTGATGACACTGATTATTATTTATATTAAGAAATAAACCTACTTGTGATTAAAATGCTGATTAAAAACTGACACTTTATGACTTTATTTGCAAAATGACACTGATTTCTTACACAAATGACATTCAGAACAGTTCAGCCAGTGAGGGAAAGCCTTTGACTCTTAAGCTTTATCCATCTCCATCTCCATGTCCTCTCAGATGGCAAGTTAAGGGATTCATATAAATACACACAGAGATGAAACAGCAGTGCAAAGCTGCCTCTTTCGCCGCTCTGCCACGGCTCCTCTCTTTAGTGGCGTTGTCGCTAGGGCTGTTACTCTTAGGGGGGCCGTTATAGTTCAACAAGAAAACATCAGCTCAGAGATAAGCAGCCGCGCTGGCAATCTCCATCCCAGACCCATATCGCCCCCGACATAATTGCCTTTTTTCCCCTTTCTCAGCGCAAAAAAACCTTTCCCGTTTGAAAAAGATCACAGCTTATTACCTTTTTATATCTGTCAGGAAGACATTAAAAGTGCTTTATGACATCTGTGCCAACATTTATATCTACCCCCCCATTCCCTCAACCCCCACACGCACACACATCGTAATGATCCCTGTGCATAATGTATAATGTATTTCGAAAAATTACACGAAACAAATTAAATGAGACCACCTTTCCCCTGATTGCCAAACGTCTCCCTGGGCGGTGGGAAGCTCTACGTGATTAGAAGGCCTGATTCCTCCGAGTCCCTCCACCCCCCTCCACTGTCTTTAAACTCTCCCTCTGTTTCTAGGGAGAAAAAATAATCTAATTTTCCATTTATGTAATGC
The DNA here is from genome assembly GCF_001858045.2 of Oreochromis niloticus. Classification (NCBI taxonomy): domain Eukaryota; kingdom Metazoa; phylum Chordata; class Actinopteri; order Cichliformes; family Cichlidae; genus Oreochromis; species Oreochromis niloticus. Next base: position 27,396,476 of record NC_031972.2, read on the forward strand.
AAACCGCCTTGGCTTTGACTATTCACGGTTAATTGACTGTCAAACGAGGTTGTTATCCTCGGGCACTGTCTGCAAATTTGCTTGTCAAATGAGACAGAGAGAGGAGAGGAAAGGAGAGAGGAGAGGAGAGGAGGAGAGAGAGGAGAGCTCTCTCTGTTCTAAATGAGAGAGAGAGAGAGAGAGAGAGAGAGAGAGAAGCATAGGGAGGCTTAAGGAGCCAGGACATGAAATGACTGGAGGAGAATACACATATCGAGGGTGCTCACTTGCTTCATTAAGGCATTCAATGCCTCATTGTCACAATTCAGACATTAGCTCAAACACACACATGCATGCTTACCATGACAGACACTGGAAATCTGAAGGAAAAACACAGCATGTAATGGAGATATTTGTTCTGAGGCAGACTTTCAAAGCAACAAGTAGATTTATCCTCCAGGAGTTTTAAAAAAAGACAAAACATATATTTTATAAAACATTCACACTTTTAACTGTGAGGATGTTTTTTTAAACCATATTTATGGCTTTGAAATCCTGCTTTAGTTTGCACGAACCACTTGTATTGGTCAAAAAACCTTAACGTTTGTAGTAAAATCAAAACTTTCCACATCTCCGCCCTTCTTCAGCTTTAACAGCCACCAGATGATTAACTCAAATCTCTCTGACTAGATTGGACGAAGCATGATATTACAATAAGAGGCCAGAGCAGTAAAGCTCGTCATAGTCTCCTGTCATTATGAGTAGTTTCCATGAACTTGTACTGACACCTAGAGGCCAGAACATGAATTGCAATGCTTCACTTACAGCTGACGGGAGAAAATTCACAACTTAAGACGTGATGCACACAAGGGAGGAGGAAACTAAATTAGTCCATGACAAAATAAAAACCAAGTAGTTCTGTCCTAATAATGGAGACTGCAAGCTGTTTTTGCAATACTTCACTTTACACTTACACTTCACTTTGGCTTTCTGCACACAAAGTCAGCTGACTTACTCTTTTAGTTTCTGAAGGGTTATCACTCTCTTTTTGATCAGTCTTTTGATCAGCAAATTTTATTGTATTTTTGTATTTTTTCTTTGTTATTCATACTGATTTATTAGGTGTTTATGGACATTGTTTCTCCTAATTTTTCCTCACACTTTTGCCATCCAGTCTGTTGCTTTTCTTTTCGGGTCTCACTGTGCACATTCTGTTCTCACCCTTATCCTGATCTAACAAACAGACCTAACCTCCTTTGGGCGATCAAATGATGCCCGATGCTTTCACTTAACTTTACTTACATTTGTAGCTTTTCCGGTTGCTTTTGAATAACTGATTTCAAGATCATTTATAGTTTATGAGCATGGCCTTAAATTCATTATTTTTTTATTTGTTTGTTTTGTACTCGTTTCCTGTTCATGGATCAAATCCCAGTTTAATTAACAATTCATTTCAAAGTTTGAAATGAAGTCTTTTCATGTTTTCAGGCGATCAAAGCCAGGGTGCTGCTTCTCCTGTGCAGCTGAAAAAGGATGTTGAGAGCATGGAGAAAGGTAAGGACTGTTTGAGTACATCTCAGCTGCACTGACCATAGAAAATTAGTAATCTATACTGGATGGACATTAGTGGACATTTGTGAGATTGTGAGAGAATATTTTAATGCAACCAACTCTCATATTTTCCTTCTGCTTTCTTCTGTCCTTCTGTAGAGGAGCTCCAGAAGGTTCTGCTGGAACAGATCGACTTCAGGAGGAGACTGGAGCAAGAGTTTCACGCTTTGAAGGGCACCTCACCATTTCCTGTCTTCCGTAAGTCAGTTTTTTCCCCCTTACCCTGATTTCCTTTTAGTTTCCATACTCTGAAGGGCAACGTCTCCTTTTCTGTCTTTCTTGCGGTCTCTTATATCTTTACCTTTATCCCCATTTTTACCTTTCAGTTTTTTATTTTCCCCATTTTTTTAGCTCAACCCTTTTCTGTCTTTATCACTCCACTTAATAATTTTCCAAAATGACAACACACACTCCAGCTAATTAAGGTTTGTTTTTATTGTACCCTAATTTCAGACAATTTTCAAGATCAGATGAAACGAGAGCTCGCCTACAGAGAGGAGATGGTCCAACAATTACAGATGGTAAGACTACTAATGGTAGTACTTAACACTGATGGAAATATGCTTTTAAATGACAAATTAAACACCCTTTTTTAGATACACAAATAAAAGAAAATCTTTGTGATTGCCTTAAAAATGTCTGCAAGGATTTCGAGAAAAAATATAATTAAGACTAATTATGCAGTACTTACTAAACTACAGTGACATGACATGAACAGAAACAAAAAAAAAATCAAAAACCGATGAGGAAATGTGCCAGTCAATTCTCTGACTACTGCTAGTATATGCATACTTGGGAAATCCTAGGCATGGGTTAAAACAAACACAAAAATTAAATGATGAATAAATGAAGCCATCACTAGGACTCGACCGGACACGTACGTTTGCTTATTTGTCCATCAAAAGACAGAGCCAATCATCTAGTTTGTCTTTCACGGGTGAGAAGTTCCTTTGCAGCCATCTGAGTGTTTCCGTCGACATCAATCACTGGAGCAGCTGGCAGACAGGCTGACAGACGCTGTTTGTCTTTGCTTTCTGACACATGCCACCACTGTACACGCTTGTGTGCACACAGTGGCAAGGCGTGCGCCAAAACGCACACAAGAACACGCTGCATTCATGTAATCACAAAGGCAGGCGATTATGAATATGGGTTCAAGCTAATTTATAAGCCTGTATGTGCACACCAAATGCACATACTCACGTAAACAATTGACAAATGTGTCTAGAACCAGCAGATGGATCTGTCTGAGAGTAATGACACATTAATTTCACACAGACATGCAAATGAACTCCAAAAAATGTTTAATTTGTGTTGTCGTGTGATAGAATTTTACTTTCACCAGCTTGGCTAGAGTTTTGGATTTCCATATTTCTACCAATGATAAAATCATAATAGTAAAGTTTACTTTAGAGAACCTTTTTTATTGTTAATTGTATTTCTTGAAGATGAATCTAACATTTTATGTCTTGTTTTTGCCTTTCAGATTCCCTACGCAAACATCATCAGAAAAGAAAAGATCAGCTCCCATCTCAACAAGTAGCAAAGAGGTGAATATTTTTCAGTGTATTTAAAATGAAGCTTGAAGAAATGTAAAAATAAGTAGTTATCACATTTAAAAAATAAAGAGAAAAAGCCATTTACCAATTTGACACAATGGATGTAGAGTTCAGCAAAGTTTCTAATGAGCGAGCTTTAAATTTATTTTATTATAGCTTTTGACAAACTAAACCGCATTAAGCTTCATATTTACATCATAATAGAGATAATGGCAAGACAGTGAAATATACTTACTTTTCATTTGATTGATAGTAAACTATCTTATAGCATTAACACACTTGGCTTTACTGGCTAAATTTTATTATAATTATCTGGGGTGACTCTAAACAATCAGTTAAATCAGTGTGGAAAAACTCTTACCCTGAATGTAAAACTAATGTAATTTCCCTTTTTTTAGGATGAGCACACAGAAAACTGACAGAGACCATCACCGACAGAGAGGATGTGAAATTATATCATACATTATATTACTTTTCGTGGGACAGCAATTATTCTGCTGCTTCTTCGATATCGCCTCTGTTAGTTGCTCTCTACACACTGCCTGCTAACTCATGTGAGGCTGTGGGACATCACACTGGTAAAAGATTTCTAAAGTTTTTCCTCTTCTTCCCTGGTTCAAGTTCCCTGTCTGACTGAGCTAAACTTAATTGACTGAAACCTGTGACACTGCGAGTGTGTTGGCAGTCACATTCAAAGCATTAACCAACCGGGACCAAAGCAACCTCAGCCTTTGAGGACCGCCAGGAAGGCAGTTGTAGATGTCAGAAAACTCATTTCCAGGCATAAAAAAAAGTAAATAAAGACTGGATGTTTTTATCTGCCCGTGGACTCAACTGTACATTGGCCAAACTCTGGATGAAAAAGGACTAAGATAGGTTGCATTTGTATCACCAAGTGATGGCCCTGAAGAGAAACAAGCACGACAACATTTATTTATTATCAACATTTGATCCCAAAGGGACTTCATCATGTTCAACTCTAATCCTTTCCTGTAAACACGAGCCACCACCACCAGTTTGTCAATGGCTGGACACACACAACCTTGGTTTAGTATGTCAGATGAATTAAAATAAATAAATAAAGCACTTGGTGAATCTACAATGGTACCATTACAACATGGTACCACAAAAAAAAAACCTCCAAAAGACTGTATATGTTCATACATTTTCCAGTTTACACACCATCTGATGTTTTTACCTTCTCCTTAATTAATGTCAGATCTGATTATGCATTTATTATTTTATTTATAAAGTCAAAGTTACCTGAAATGATATCCTGTGTCACATTAACTGCAGACTGTGTACCATATGGAACTGAGCAGCTGTAAGACACAGTGAAGGTATGGTTCGTTCTCCCGCCAGACGTTTTCCTGTTGTAACGTCTTATGATTATCACCAAATAAATATTGCTGCCATCAGCTGCAGAATCTGCCTCTGGGTTTTAGAAATGAAAACTCTGTACACGTGCTGTCTCTCCAGAAAGAGCATCCAGAGCAAAGGCCTGAAGTTTGTCAGTGTTGTATATTTATATGTAAATTATTTCACCTTATTGTATAAAATGTCATACATATGAATACTGAACTTCATAGTCATTCTACCTATCTCTGTGTGTGCGTGTGTGTTTTTGCTTTTTTTTTGTTTATTTATTTGAGTATCAACTCCTGAGACCCCAATTGTGAAAATACTATTTATTATAATGTGAAATGAAAAAGAAAGAGACACAGGGGTGGTGGCGATGATGGTGATGTTGGAGCAAAATCAAAAAGAGCAAAAATGACAACCCACCCATCTTGTTTATAAAATAAATGGACAAAGTTGTCATTTACTGAGAAAATGTTATCATTAGAAGCTGTTATTGCAGATGTATTTCAGAATGTTCTTGTAGTTTCTCTACTATTTATGTGTAAATTAAAAGTCTATATGAAAAACTGAATGTGGAGAATTAGTTCATGTTTGTGTGGATGGAGTCCCTTTACCCAGAGCATATTTACACGCCTGAAGTTCTTTCTGAAACTAAAAGCAGGCTGTTAAGAAGATCCCGGTTATTATATCTAAATGCAAACTTATGTTTTGTGGGAGGTGTGGTTCAGAAGATGAAGTGGGCTGTTGACTAGTCAGAAGTAAGTGTTTTTCTATATGTCAGACTATCCTTCAGCAAGATACCGAATGCTCAGTGCATCCATGAGAGTGTGAGTGTGGGACTGTTAAGTTAAAAGTGCTTAGGCATAGAAAAAGGTGCTTGTGTAAATGTATGTGTGTGACTGAGTGAATGAAGTTTGCAACAAGCAAGCACTTAAGGATCTGCATGCATGCTTGTGTTGCCTCTTAAAGATGCTGTAGAGAAAAAAAAAACTTAAAAAGGTAAGAGTGAAGTCAAACTGATTTATAAGACCAATTCAAAACAACAGCCGAACAGCTAAAATGACATGAAACAACAGGGCAGGTAAATCAAATGAAAATAGGATGAAAAACACCAATGAAGCAGTATAAGAAAAGAGTAATTGAGTGATTTGGTCACTTAATAGTAATTGCATGTGTGTGTGTTTTAAAAATATAATTTGGTGTTCAAAAAGAGAAGAAGAAAAAAACAAAGTTTATAGAAAAAAGAATTTAAAAGGTACCTTTTTATCTTGCTGTTGAATTGCAATACTATGCAGTAATATGGCAGCCGATTCCCACATAATCGAAAATAAAGGAATGAATGGAACTAAAAGTCCCCTTTTTTATTTACGAGACAAAAAAAAATCTAGCGACCCTTCAGCGTTTGCATTTACACCCGTGGGCGGGTACCTCTGTTGCACGACGTCGGCATGCCTGTTTACGGCAGCAGCATCTCTGGGAGTGGCGGTAGAAGAAGGAGGAGGAGAAGAAGAAGTTGCCAGCATGGCGTTTACTCTTTACTCTCTCATCCAGACCGCTATTCTGTGTACCAATGCAATCGCTGTGTTGCATGAGGAGAGATTTCTCAGCAAGAGTAAGTGTTTAAGTGTATTTTATGTCACGTACATCATATAGTGAAATAACTGGTTAAAAGCAGCTAGCTACGCGTTTACACTTAGCTGGCTGCCTCTTGGTTAATGAAGAGGCTCCTGTTTGGGATTTATAGGGACGAAATTAAGGCTTAAGCATTACAGAAAAAAATGCAATGTTTTGAATAACATTAAAGGTGCTGATCTTTTTTTTTTAACTGGAAAATAAACACGTATACATGCATCTGCTATCTCGTTTACTGGTGTTTCTCATCTTTCTTCCCATCTTTGTAATCTGTCTCCTGTACTTTCTCTTCTCCTTTATTTCTCCGTGTGTCTGCAGTTGGTTGGGGTGTTGACCAGGGAGTTGGAGGTTTTGGAGATGATCCAGGAATCAAAGCCCAGATTCTCAATCTCATCCGCTCAGTCCGGACTGTCATGAGAGGTCGGTAAGCTGCATTGTTCATAAATCCTTAGCAGATCTTAAAAATAGGTAAATGTACTCTCAGATTAACTGTAACTGTGAAGCTACAACAGAGTAGAGATAGTGAAGGCTTGAGGTTAAAAACCTGGGGCAGGCATTCAAAGAAGCGGACAGTGCACAAGAGAGGTGAAGAAGAGAGGGGAGACGGGGTGGAGTCGGTGGAGATGAGTGTTAAGAGGGATTTGTGGCAGGAAGAGTGAAGGGGAATGTTTAAAAGACAGTAGTGAGACCTGCTGTTATATATAGTTTAGAGATAGAGGTGACACAGTGACCAGAATAGCCAGGATTTATGAGTTTCATGTAGTGAAAGAGGACATTCAGAGGGTTGGTGTGTCAGAGGAGGACCTCACGGAGAGGGTGCATGACTTACTTTGGACAGACAAGACCAAAGTGGAGATTTGGGCTTGTTTTGCACCCACCGGACCTGATCACGGCCAAAATTGGGTCAATCAGGATGACAATGATCCCAATCCCAGCAGCAAATCTACAACAGAATGGCTGAAAAAGGAAAAGAATTCAAATGCTTCAGTGGCCCAGTCAAAGTCCAAAACTCAACTCCAATGAAATGCTGTGGCAGGACCTTAAGAGAACTGTGTGTACATGAATGACCACAAATATTAATGAACTGAAGCAACCCTGAAAAGAAGAGTGGGCCGATCCACAATGATGTTAGAGACTGATGAAAGGTGATTTTACAAGTTGCTCAATCGTGGGATGCAATTAGTTTTTCACACACTGCTTCTGCATTTTGGCTTAGCTTTCATTAAATAAATAATGACTTACTGTAATATATCATATGTAATTATTCATTTGCAGTTGCATTTGCCTATTTTTAAGATCTGCTAAGGATTTTTTGTTTAATACACAAAATCTTAAAAATGAAAGAGGGCGGACTTTAAGTTTGTCATGACTGTAAACAAACATTTTTTCTGATGTTAACAAAATCAAATAACTTTTTCCTAAATAACTCAGTATTAAATGAGCTAAATTGCTGGTTTGCTCTTCAATTTTTAATTCACTCTGCAACAGATGTATTTGAGTCAAGAATTAGCAGTTGTAATATTTCTGCGGTTGCTGATGGAATCAGTTTGATTGCTTTGTGTTTTGTACTCTTTTGTTTTTACAGTGCCTTTGATAATAGTGAATTCTGCCTGCATCGTCCTGTTGCTGCTGTTTGGTTGATCTTCGCCTGCCAAACTTAGGTGGACGAACACAAACATGCCAATGAAAAGCCACTCGCACAAAAACCTGAACTCTTTGCCATTTAGAGACTCCTGCCACTGTCAGTTATTGGGAGGGTGGAAATGTTTCTCACATGACCGGCGCTGAAATAGAAGATCAACTGCAGATTTTTAAATGCAAAGAGAAGAAGAACTGAAAAGTAGCTGGTGCAGACTTCCTGTTGCGTTTCATCACAACTAAAAGGACAAAATTGATGTAATTTTGTCGAAGTCATGACCACATAGGATGATGGTTTCATCTTGATCCCCAATATCATATCATTTGCAAATGTTTTTTTTAAATCAGTATTTAAATATCCTGTTTGTACAGACAGATTGGCTGACACTTCTTACTGTAAAATGGGCCTGCAAAGTTTTTTGTTTTTGTTTTTTTCAAACATTTATGGGGCATCTCACAGCAGGTTCAAAAAGGAACACAGTTCACAAATCTCTTCATAAATATGTGCTGAGTTGATTTGTAATTGGCCCACCTCTGAGGACTGAAAAGGCTAAATGGTATAAATGTAAATTTTAAGCAATGCTGCCAAGCGCAGCTCCAACCAATATATTTTGAACTGTTTACACTTCAGTGCCACAAAAATTGAGATACTGTCTTGAAATAAATGTATCACTCAGTGTTGTGGAATTCCTTACATTATGTTGCTTTCTGTGTGTGACAGCAGACAAACGGAAACAAATGACATTTCGATAAAACTTCCAGCTGTTTTGTTGATGAATGAAATATTAGATGTGTAGCAAGTAATGAAGATAAATGTTGCCTCTCCACTGTGTCAGGATGGTGCCGATTTACATTGGTGACCAACGTGAAACTGAATTTAAAAATACGGTAGTTTATGGTTACCTGGTGGCTTTACACATTCACATACAGTATTGTGCAGAAGTCTTGAGACACTTCCTGTTTTGTTTTTTTGTTGTTGTTGTTTGTTTTTATGTTTCTAAAGTGGTCTTGAACAATAGTTCTTTGGGAATTCTGAAGGCCTTTAAGTAGCCTGGAACCTATTGGCTGCTTTTGCACTCATTTCAGTGCATTCCTTACACTTTATTTTTTTATTTTCAGAAGAATGGTTTTGTTTGTTAAGCCCATCATACAAAATGCACCTAACTCAAGCTCTAAACCAGTGTTATATCTACCTATAACAACTTAGCAAAGGACCAATTTTAAACTGTGTCTTTAAGCAATTTGTTACTAGCAGCCTGTCAAAAAACACACAATTTGTTCCCATTTTTAGTTGAATATAAGAAAAATGCCAGAGATTCGAGTGTTATAAAACAAGGTGATTCCCAAAGAGCAATTAGCCAAGAACTTGGCAAAGAATATTCTGGCACAGCATGCAATGTGTCCTTAAAAGTACTGAGGAAACTGGGCAAGGTGGAGGACCTAAGACGGATAAACAGTATCTGAAAGTCGTGTCCTTAAGGAACAGGAAAAACGTCATCAGAAATTGTCTCAGTGGAAGGGTGGCTGTCAAGAAGCAGTGTTAAGCAAGGAAAACAGTGAGAAAGGACTGAGATATGCCAAATTGCACAAGAACTGAACCAAAAAACAGCAGCAATGGGTCTCATGGAGTGATAGTCCTCAGTATGTAAGGAGGAGGTCAGGAAAGAGGTGAAATGGTGAGTGTTTACAGTCATCTGTAGAACACATGAGGGCTTCATTTCAGTCTCTGGTTTTGGGGATCTCATCAAAATGGAATTATGAATGCAGAAATTCTTACTTTGTGAGTTTCCTTCACACAACTAAATAAACTTAACTCTATTTATTATTTTCTGTGCTCACAGTGGAGATTTTTTAGTTAGTTGTTTATTTAGTTGTGTGAAGGGAATTCGCAAAGTAAGAATTTCATTGCAGCGTAACCACTTGTGTTTTGCAGTGTATATGACAATAAACTATGAATCTTGAAAAGTACCATTGGATTTTCACTCTCCTTGCAATACCATCTGGAAAGCTGAATAGCAACAGGTGTATTTTTCAGTTTTTTCAGTGATTCCATGCAGTGCAGTAAAAAGCATACCTAGAATTAAGATAAGTAAATAAATCACTCAGTGATGGATTGCCCTTCCCAGAGCCCAAGCATCTGTATTACTGAAGCAGCCAACATCCAAAGAAGAGCTTTGAATCTCCTTCATGATGCCTGGAGAACTATTCCTGAAGACTACAGAGAAATTAAAAGAAAAGAAACAGTATTACATACACATAATAAGGAATTTAAAATTTTGAGTAATTGTATATGTCTTAGCTGGATACACTTAATAAATAGCAACTTTGTGTTTGGATTTACTGGGGAACAAGGGTCACATGCATCACTCTTTATTACAAGTATTTTTAACAAACTTCCCTTTTTTTTAATTTTACTCTCACTTGACCAAAAGTGTGCACTTATACCTGGATAAAGGACATCACTGTGTAAATATTGACATACACTATTTCTCTCATCTTCCTTTTTCTCTGTCTGTCCAGCTCCACATCATTAATAATCTCCATATGCAGTGAATTATCACCATTCCCTTTCCAGCTAAGCTCCACTTTTATTAACATTAGATGGAGGAGGGTGTGAGGGCAAAAGGGGATCTGCTGGAATTACAAGCATATGTTTATCAGAGAGATTTTTGCTGTAAAGCCACTTTGATATGTGATTCGTTTAGCTTGGAGGTCAGAAAAAAAAACTGTAAGCAAACACGCAATTATATCTGAATATGTGTCTGCAATTCACAGGTCAGGATGTGTGGTGTTTTGATCTGTGGGGACTTAATAATAAATCACAAAAATATGTTTTGAGAGAATTGTGGTGGGTCATTGTGCTTACTTTAAAGTTTAATTCGAAAAGTATTCATAATTTGAATATAATTTACTGGAGCTATAATAGAAAAATACCCATACTGTGAAAGAATACAACACATACAACAGAGATTAAAGAAAAACAAAACACAACACAGATCAAATTGCTGATTGGAGTTTTTAAAATACATATTAGATGAAAAAAGTGCAGGGAAGAGAGAAGCCTACAGTTGTTACAGGTGAAATTATAATTTAATAACAACAGATCGATAGCAAGAGCCAGTGGAAGTGTGAAAAGAAAGAACTACTTAAAACAAACAATTAAAATCAGAAACAGATCAACACGTTAAAGTTGTGTTTTTGTAGGAAGGGCCTTAAGATATTGTATATATTTAATACATTTACATTGTGAGATTAGCTTGTGTTTTCATGTTTTCCACATCTATCATGTGCTCTTCAAAATATTTATGCAAAAAATAAAACCCGAAAGCTAAAAAAACAACAGTTGTTATTCACTATGTGGAGGTAACATGCAAAGAGGATTTGATCAGCGGCCTCTGGCATCCTGTAGAGAGGTCTTTATCGCTGCGTTAATACCTCCCACCATATTAAATCTATCCGAATGCACTGAGCGACCTACTAATGCGATACATCTGTTACTTGTTAGTGTGATAGGACACATATGTTTTTTATTATTTTAATGAGTGATTAAGTGGTTAAGGAAAAACCTCTTAACTGATTACAAATAGAAATTGAAAAAAAAGATATAATAACACGTCAAAAAGAGATTGATATTGACAAGAGAGAGGGATATTAAACACATGGTACTAAGATATTTTTTTTCTCCATAAAAATGTAGAACAAGTTTTTTTCTGTGGAGAAAATATAATCCAGTACTTTGAGCTGCATTTGAGCTGCAGGGGTCAGCAGTGACCACATAACAAACCCGTTTTAAATCTACGAAGAAGAAAACGTCAACAGGAAGTAGGAGGGTTGCTGCTGCTGATGCTGTTGAAGGTTAGCTGTACAGGCTGTTTACGCTCTCAATAGGTCAGTTTTTCGCGCTTTTGTACCTTTTATATAAATGGAAACTTTTATTATTAATTCTCTCATTTAGGAATTAATAATAAAGGTGTTTTTAATTATTGTGACATGTATATAATTCCGAAAACATTCGAACCATTTTCTGTCTCATCACAAAATATTAAAGCTTACTTATTGTTATTGTGTACATTACAACTCTCCTGATACAGCATGTAAACCCGGTTTTTGAAAGAGTGGTTCAAAAATATTATTTAAAATACTAAATAGCTTTCGAAAAAAACCTTCCCCCTTGTGTTTTTGTCTATCTCCCAATTTTTTGACAACTAAAGTGGCCAAAAGAAGAAGAAAACCTGCTCCTTACTGTTCGAGGTTTTTAATTTCTCAAAGCAGAACGTTTTAGGGCCAAACCTTCAAAGCTTCAGAGTTTTGTCATGAGATGTTTTAATGCGACTTTTATTCAAAGATGTATTAACAGTTTTATGTATGCTTTTATTCGATTAAATTATCACACGGATAGTACACATTAAAGTTGTCAAACAGACAACACATCAGTTTATACACGTTTTCTCAAAAACCAGCCATTACAATGTTTAGTACAATTATACAAGCATCGTAAGTGCTGAAAGCTTTAAATATGGAACGAAAAATGTGTACGAGATACGAATATGTGTTAGATTTTATTCTTTTCCTGCCTGTTTCCCACTTCACTGTACGCACACTACAAGTGTGCCAGATATTAAATAAACATACAAAGTGGAGTAATGTTGTACAATACATCAGGCCTGAATGTAAGAGACTTGTCAAGCCTGTTAAGTTACATCTTTAGGTTATGTTTTAGTACCTTTACCACACACATAAACCAGGTTTATTATTTTTATCCTAGCACTTTCTTGACAGTTCAGTATTTTTTCTGTTGTCTGTAGAGATGACTGCAGATGTTAGATACGTAGTCTTACACGCTCTGCGTTTGTGTGTGTGTGGTTTTAGGTGGGTATTAAGAGCATTAATTGTACCCTTGCACTGATAACTACACGACGGAAATCCAAGTATGTCTAAATAATAGGGACTCATAGCCTGAAATCAAATACCTACAGATCCGTAAATCTGTATTCTCGGCAGAAACCCATAACAGAAACTGGTGAGTAATCCTCTCAGTTTGTCCAGTAATCTGACAGATTCTGCCACCACCACTGTGAATTATGATTATAAACATATAATCTCCAAAATAATAAATTATTATCAAAGAATAAGCTTTTTTTTAAAAACCAACTAAAGCTCCATTTACAGTGGACGATGGTCATATGTAGCGGTTTAGAAATCGTAATCAGATACTGCGTTCCAAACAGGTCTTATCTAATGTGTTATCTAAAATGTTAAGAACATCCTGTATTTGTGCTCTTTCAGATTTGTTCACAACAAGTGAAAACATTGTAAAGAGGATTTTGATCATTAGTTTAAGCAACAACAAAAAGGAAATGTCCCAAATTCCGACTTTGTAAATACTGCGCTTTTTTTCTTTAAATCTGAATAAATGTAGATAAATTTAGATTACAGAATATCATTCACCTTATATTGCAATTTTTAGTGTTTCCTTACGAAAATAACAGATTAATTTATTAAGAAAATGACTGCTTGTGACATCATTGCCTTTCTTTCCTGTGCAGGCCTCCAGGATGGCAGGCAGACGAGCGCTGAAGGCTGTGCTCATTGACCTGAGTGGAACTCTGCATATAGAAGACACAGCAGTGCCCGGGGCGCAGGATGCCCTTAACAGGTAGATGGCAGGAGGGAATAAATCAGACATAAAATGGCGCATTGAGAGTCAGGATGTTACTTTATGAATGAAAAGAAGGACTGAAAATTATTTTTTTATATTACTTGAACACTACTCAAAAGCCTTTTTCTGTCTTGTGCTTGCTGCATATCTTTATCTTAGATCAGTTCTTTTCCTATGATAGAGTGCTGTGAATTGTAAACATAGTTTGAATTGCTAGATGTTTGCTTTTTTGTTTTTGTGCGTTATCAGGTTACGGCAGGCGTCTGTAGCTGTCAAGTTTGTGACCAACACAACCAAGGAGAGTAAGAGGATCTTATTTGAAAGGCTGAAACGCCTCAATTTTAACCTCCAGGTAAAATAGCCACACCCTTTCTTATAGCAGATACTTTTACTGCAATACCAAAAGAAATCAAAATGACCTTTAGAAGGGAAGCCGCTGTGATCTTGTTTTGTAATGTCTGTGTTTTCCCAAAAGTAAAGTGATGAAAAAAATGTTAGTGCAGAAGTCAAAATTAGGCAAAGAAAAGCAAAACTGGTGATTTACTTAATAAATCAACAAACTGAAAGGACTGTAATGCCATTTTGACCTCTAGAGTGCTGCCTAATGTGATCTTGAAAAATGACCTTTACTGTACAGGAAAATGAGATCTTCACTTCTCTGAGTGCAGCAAGGAGTTTGTTAGAGCAGAAACAACACAGACCCCTGCTGCTGGTGGAAGACAGCGCCCTGGAAGATTTCACTGGTACGAAGTTGAGAGTGTGTGGTGGTGTGTGAGTGACAGAGAGGTAGACCTGAATTTATGTTGTTTTGCTTATCATTTGTTTCAGTAACCAAATAGGATAAACTATTTATGTTTAAGACATTATAGCTTTATAAAAAATTCAAATTTTCTACAAGCATTTTGTTAAAGATGAAGCATAAAGAATTCATAAATCTATATCTCTTTAGCAGTTACTATAAAATTATATAGATGAATAATAATTTTTTATAAAACCTCCAGTTTTATTAATTTTTTCTTCCTTTTGCAGGGATTGAGACGTCAGAGCCGAATGCTGTCGTCATTGGACTTGCTCCTGATCACTTCAACTACTCCACACTCAACAAGGCTTTCAGGTATTAAACTTGGTCATAAGTTTAGCAGCTGACATATATATCAGACAAAATCTTCAGTGTGTCTGATATTTTTACTCAAAAATATCAGATACTTTGTATTATTTATGTATTTTTTTGATATACAGTAGTAGCAAAGCAGTTATGTCTTATTTCTTGAAAAATGAGACCATATAATAAACTTGGTGTTTGTGATTTTGCTTTCTAAAATGTAATTGTTTTTAATGTGTATTTCTTTCAAGAATGATTCTGGATGGAGCTCCTCTCATCGCCATCCATAAGGCTCGCTACTACAAACGTAAGGATGGTTTGGCCCTCGGACCCGGGCCTTTCGTGACGGGACTGGAGTATGCCACCGACTGTAAAGCTACTGTAGTTGGAAAGCCTGAAAAGACATTTTTTACACAGGTGTGGAATTTATCCTGAAATTCTTTTTCCTCATGTAATAAGACGATTGTTGATTTTATAACAGATACGTCAAAACACAGCCTTACTTGACATTATAGCATCTATACAATCTTTTTGTGTGTAGTATTTGAATTTTTTTTTAATGCTTTTTGGTACTAACAACCAATGAAGCCTCTTCTCATTTCTTCAAATAGGCTCTGTCTGATTTAGGATGTAGCCCCAGTGAAGCTGTCATGATAGGCGATGTAAGTATATTATCATTTTTGACAGAAAGTGAGCTTTTGGCATTCTCTTGTATACAGTATAACCATTTTTTGTAATGTTATTGTTGCTGTTGACAGTTTTAGTACCTCTTACAAGATATAATAATTTTAAAAAATCTTTTTTTTTTCTTCCTAGTGGTAACATTAAAATAAAATTGTGGTCTTTACACTGAGTGGCCCTGTGATATCTATTTCTTCACCAGCCTGTGACTGATTAACACCCTCACAATTTACTAAAAGTAGGTCTGTGTTTTTTATTTTTTTGTTTGTTTGTTTTCTCCAACAGGACGCCAGAGATGATGTAGGCGGGGCTCAAAATGCAGGAATGTTGGGTATTCTTGTCAGAACCGGTGAGCTGGGAAACAGTCAGCTTCTCATTTCATCTTCAGCTGATCCCTTCAGCTTTCTCTTCCACTGTGGTGTCTTTATTAGAAGCTACATTTCTAGCTATTTCATCTGTCATAATTTTTTTTCTTGTTGCTAACCATCTTGTCTCCTGTTATGTTTTAGGTAAATACAGAGAAGGCGATGAGAATAAAATAAGCCCAGCTCCCCACCTGACATGTGACAGTTTCCCAGATGCTGTTGAACACATCCTGCAGAATCTGCTTTGAGCGTCAAGTAAAAATAAACTTCCAGTTTCATTTGCACAAGTAAACACTGCTAGTGTTTCAACAGTGGAGAGACTTAAGATACAAAATGATTTTCTTCAGAACATCCTGATAAATCGAAAACAGTCATGCTATAGTGGTTTGACTCAAAGTACCAGTCACCATAACAAAAGTTTTGTTGTATTAGGTTGTACATTTTTTTCAGATAATAAAAAAAAGAAAACAAATTCAACCAGCATTTTTTTTTTTTAAATTGTGCTGTACTAGTGTCAGACAGATTGGTACTCTCTCTCCCAGTCTGTGTATCTGTCCATCAGGTTTCGTGCTGAGTGTTTGGTGTGTTCAGTCACATTCAGGAAATCAGCCGTTGTTACAGTTTCCAGTTGGATGGCAGGCTGTGTCATCCGTAAAAGAGAATCAAAGTAAGACAGAGAAGATGGCTGTTGTAGAGGTAAGTCTTGACTTTCAGAATCAGAGAAACTTTATTAATCCCAGAGGGAAATTGAGTTGTCATAGCAGCAAATATACAACAAACAACAAGCACTCATATAATATGTAGAAACAGAGATACTGGTAGATAAATATTAAGATAAATATAGAGATATAAGTATAAATATAAAAGGACAAGTATGTTTGCAAATATGTGTTGTGGTGTACAAAAGTGACAGGGTGCACTGAGGTGTGATTAATTCTGTTCCACATGTGTGGACCTGACCCATGTGGATGAATGAAAGAGTCTGATTGCAGCGGGAAGAAACGACCTCCTGTAACTTTCCCTCAGACAGCGAGGTTGAAGGAACCTATTGCTGAAACTGCTCTTCAGATTGTCCAGTGTGTTATGGAGGGGGTGGGAGTCATTGTCCATGATTGCCAGCAGTCTTGCCAGCATTCTGACACTGATCACCTCCTCCAGGGTGGCAAGCTTCATGCCAGCAACAGACTCGGCCTTCCTGATGAATTTTTTTCAGTCTGTTTGCATCCTTTGCTTTGATGCCTGCACCCCAGCATGCTACAGCAAAAAAGATGGTGCTCGCAACAAAAGACTGATAAAACTTATAGAGCAGCCTGCTGCATACATTAAAGGATCTGAGCCTTCGTAGAAAGTAAAGCCAGCTCAGACCCTTTTTGTAGGAAGCATCCTTGCTGGCAGACCACTCCAGCTTGTGATCCAGTTGAACTCCCAGATACTTATAGGATGTGACTATTTCGACATCAGTCCCACCAATGCAGACAGGGGAGGGTTGGGATCTGTTTCTACCACCAGCTCATTCATTTATAGCTACATTCAGCTGCAGGTTGTGTGTGTGTGTTGTCCTACCATCCTGATGTGACTCCAGAGCATCAAAGATTTTTCCAACTGGTCTCATGGCAGCTTCCTTACATGCCATCTTATATCTGAGCCAGAGTCGCCCTCCATCTCCTGGAAATAAAACGCAGAAGCACGTGAATGAACACATTTCCTTATAGATAACATATATAATTTCATGAAATCAAATAGTAATTGAAAATTGTGAAGCATAATGATTAAACACCTTTGCCAATGCGTCGTACTCCAGTACAGTGCATAGCTCAACGCCTCCTGTGCAGCTGAGAGGAGGCAGCCAGTGAGAAGTCATGGCTTGGCGAGCTGGTGAAGAGGGAAGACTCATCCATCTGAACCCGTAACTCGGTTTTTATCCTGCGACTCCCCTTGTGCTCACCTCTGAAAGCAGTAAACAGAGTTTTTGTGGACAGCAGCAGTGGCACAACAAGATTTTACTGCACTTTGTGGTTGAGCTCACCCCATGCTGCTCTCTGGCCCATCAATTGACTCGAGCTCATCCAGGAAGATGGTGGATGGAGCGTGGTACCTGGCCAGCTCAAATAGAACCTGCAGACACATGTATTAAATCATTTACACTACATACATGGTCAACATATTTGTACAAAAGTCATGTTACTGAAATAAAATGAGTCATTTCTTAGCAGTTTTAATGTGCTCAAAACAAATATGACAGTCAAAATGCAAAATTGGCTCTAGTTTTGTTGTAATCTGCAATATTTATTGTTTACATCACGAAATGTATGCCAATAGTAATAGCCTATGGTTAATACCTGTAAAAAACCAAGTCATAGACTACTTCTTAGATTTCTTAGCCTGTCTCTTGTACAGCTGTTCAGGAGCATCTCTGGGGAGTGTCCAGCAGTAGTGAGCCAGCATGGTAGTGGACCATTTTCCCTGGTATCTTTGATCCATTTTTGCGATATATTGATGAAAAACTTCGCCATGTCCCTCACTAACCATACCACAGTTGTCAGGAAAGAAATCCAGATGGATATGAAGAAAGTGACTCTTTAAAGACATATTGCAGCCAAGTTTCTGATACTGCATCAATCATTTGTGTGGTTGTTTGACTCTCTTCACACCATGGAGACTGCAAACGGGACTGATGGTGTTTTGCCATTTAACCACTGTAAAAGCTGTGTTGTACATGTAGCATAGCATATATGCGGGGCCCAAGGCTTGTCTTGATCGCCAATCTTGCATCCGAAGTAAAGATGATATGCCTTCTTCACTTGAGAAGTGATACTTTCTTCTGGTTGGCAAATGTCATTTCCCCACAAATATAGCAAAAATTGTCCACGGTAGTAACACACTTTTGAGGCATTAGTGTTCTGTATTGTAACTAAATGGATAAAATAAAGACAATTTTATGTAACAGTAGCTTAAACTGTATCCCATGAAGTCTGAAATATTTCTCAAATTTTCCAGCTAGGCTTTGTATAGTACACTGCTGATGTCAGCTTACTTCAGCAGCTGCCTGGCAGTAGTACTGCATTGCATCAGGAAATAATGGAATAAACTCTGGATGATGTGTACATGATGGTATTATCCAATGTGATGCAATATTACATCATTCTATGCTTATTTAGGATGTTGTTACAGTCCTACTGGATACATGTACACAGTGAAACAGAGAAAAAAAAACTATATAAAATATCTTCCAAACGAGAGCAAATAAAACATTTTCATGCTCATATTTGTGTTCAGCACACCAAGACACTACAGATTAGGACCTTTTTAGGTCAGTAACAATTTCAGTGTTGACCAGTGTAATCAGACCTAAAAAACGAAACACAAAGTATAGTATACAAACAGGTTTTTGTAAAATTCTTCCTATAGCTGAATGACAACCTACCCTGACCAGTTTCTCAGAGTCTCCCCTCCACTTGCTGACAATGCTGGAAGCTGAGATGTTGAAGAAGGTTGTCTTACACTCTGTAGCTACGGCCTTGGCCAGCAATGTCTTACCTGTACCTACGTGTGTGAGGCAGTGTAAGGTAAGTTTTCATAGTGAGCCCCTGACATGTTTTAATATCCTGCACTTGAGTCCTTACCCGGGGGACCATAGAGCAGTAAACCCTTCCATGGAGACAGGATGCCTGTAAAGAGTTGGGGATACTAAGGAGGAGAGACTGAGTCAAAGAATGAGGGGGAAACATGAATAAAACAGTATAGATACAACTTGGGTAAATCACATCCTAGCTCAGTATGAGAACACACCGCATTTCCATTTTCAGCACACCAATAACAAACTGAGCTCTGTGCAAAGAAACCTGATAAGCCTGATTTGTAGCTGATCAGTGCTGCAAATACCACACACAACAAATTAGTTTAAATTTTAGGTGGCAAACACAGGCAGGCTCAAATGACCAAACTGACCTATAGCTCAGAGAATGAATAATAATGGGAGCAAAAGTTTAGGATTGTGGGAAGGCAGAGAGACGATGTTCAATAAAACAGGCTAGCAGAATATATACAAGGAGATGGACACATCAGTCCTCATCTTCGTCTGTAAATGTCAAGAGGATGCAGACAACCTGATTTGTTGTCATCATATCCATGAGAAAGGTCTGGGCGATGATGACAAAAGTGTGTGCATCTATTTCTGTGTGTGTGCGGGTTTTTATCTATTTGCAGAAGCACAAATTGTGTGATTGTGGCTGTGTATAATAAATTCTACATGGCATGCCACATGTGTCTTCCTATCCATCTCTGTATCTGTGTTACCATAATATCCCAGGTATAGATTTAATGTCACTCTAATAGACTGGCCTGACCCCACTGCCCTCCTTCTCTTTAAGCCCTTTAAAAGAGATGTATTCAGAATCGAAGATGGGCGACCGGAGCTGAAATACCAGCATGCTCGGGTAGCGGCCGCACCTTAATGGGATAAACGACGGCCTCTTTGACTAATCGCTTGGCATCCTCCAGACCGATGATGTCCTCCCATCGCACATTGGGGCTGTGCAAATAGATGTCCTTTGGAAAAACATACACACACACACACACACACAACAGAGAGTGAGTGATGCATGTGGAAGACATAAGCCAGAAATTGGCCCCCACACATGTCCCGGTTGCGTAAATAGGTGTCTTTTAGAATGAAACATCGGGTAAGTCTAATGGATAGAGCCTGGGCCTTCATTAATACAAAAGATCAATTCATTCAAAACAAAGCCCTCTGGTACTCTGTAGTGGACACATTCAGCAAGAGTCATATGGAGGATTTTCATATTTTTACATTATATTCCAAGGAACAAATTAAGATAAAATCAGCTTCTCCTCAGGCTTGTTTATTAAGGTGTGTGTGTGTGTTTGTGTGTACATCAACCAGTAGAGGGTGTCTCTAGGCAACCAGTGGATGCCGCCACTTAAATGTGGCTATGAGTGCATGCAGAACTTAGCTTAATGATTAGCTCAACGGCTAACTACCACACTTGTGAAAGCAACAGTGTAGAAATCCCATTACATGTGTAAAATAAAACAACTGAATAGAGGCTGTCAGGTGTTGCTTGCAACACTCGCAATGTGATGAAGCACAGAAACAGGAGTGACTCACTTAAAGAAAATAGTACATTTCAGAGTACTCTGCTTCCTGAGTCTCAAAGTAAAGTTTAGAGGAAAGGCAATGTGCACAAAGACAAAAAGGCTGCACTGAAGGAAAAAAGAAGGTGAGAAAAGAGTCAAAAGACATGCGTGCCAATGAAAATAAGGTGAGAGAATAAAAACAAAAGGAGGAAAGAATAGAATAAATGACACAGAGTTACCCGAAGGAACGAGAGCCTTCTACACTGCAATAAGCATTTAATTTCATTGCATACACACTGCTAATGCAGTTTTTTGGGAGAATAGAATCAAACAAAGGAAGATGCAGTTAAAACATAATAGGGAGACAATGAAGAGGACGTTATTATGAATTATTATGAATAAACTGAAAATAATCTGAAAAAGAGCATTCTGCTTAAAAACTGAAAAGTCATTTAGTCAGGCCCTAGTCAAACAGGCCTAGACAGTGCTTGCAATCACTGGTTGCTAGGAGGAAATTATTATTCTCTGTCTGGTTGCTGGCAGTCACTGTGAATCTGATTGCTAAACCAGCAGCACGGAATCTGATAGACTAGCATTCCCATCCTGTTTCCCGATACTAATAATTCCCTACTGCAACTTCATCTGTCATAATTTTTTTTCTTGTTGCTAACCATCTTGTCTCCTGTTATGTTTTAGGTAAATACAGAGAAGGCGATGAGAATAAAATAAGCCCAGCTCCCCACCTGACATGTGACAGTTTCCCAGATGCTGTTGAACACATCCTGCAGAATCTGCTTTGAGCGTCAAGTAAAAATAAACTTCCAGTTTCATTTGCACAAGTAAACACTGCTAGTGTTTCAACAGTGGAGAGACTTAAGATTTGAAATTATTTTCCTCAGAACATCCTGATAAATCGAAAACAGTCATGCTATAGTAGTTTGACTCAAAGTACCAGTCACCAAAGTTTTATTGTATTAGGTTGTATACTTTTTGTTTTCAAATAATAAAAAAGAAAACAAATGATCAATGAACAAATCTTTTCTGCATGTCAAAAACAGTTTTTCAAAGCTCCACAGTTATTAAAATGTACACTGTTCCAACCTGCAGTAGCTTGTCACAAATATCCAAAGTATAGGAAACATTTTAGACTAATATATAGTCATTAGTATAAATTATTAGTATAATGCAGGATGTAAATTTGTAACAGTAAAAACAATTTATCATCACATTTAGTGGCGTTAGTATGATGGTATTTACATTCATGTTATGTGTACTAGTGTCAGACAGATTGGTACTCTCTCTCCCAGGCTGTGTATCTGTCCATCAGGTTTCGTGCTGAGGGTTTGGTGTGTTCAATCACATTCAGGAAATCAGCTGTTGTTACAGTTTCCAGTTGGATGGCAGGCATGTCTGTGTCATCTGTAAAAGAGAATCACATTAAGACAGAGAAGATGGCTGTTGTAGGGGTCAGTCTTGTGTGTGTGTGTTGTCCTACCATCCTGATGTGACTCCAGAGCATCAAAGATCTTTCGAACTGGTCTCATGGCAGCTTCCTTACATGCCAATCTTATATCTGAGCCGGAGTAGCCCTCCATCTCCTGGAAATAAAACACACAAATGTACAGATGCACATGAGTGAACACATTTCCTTCCAGATAACATATATGATTTATGAAATTATATTAATTATAGAAAAATTGTTAAGCATAATGATTAAACACTTGACAAACTCCATACACACTTTTGCCAGTGCTTCATAGTCTAGCACAGTGTGTAGCTCCACCCCTCCTGTGCAGCTGAGAGGAGGCAGCCAATGAGAAATCATGGCTTGGCGAGCTGGTGAAGAGGGAAGACTCACTAGAATCCGCTTCTCTAACCTCCTCAGCATTGCGTGGTCCAGTTCCCTGAGAGAAGATTTATTAGAAACAAACAAAGGCAGATTTAATTGTCATATCTTTATAGCTGTCTTAGTAGTCATCATTTTTTATTTATACAGCTGTGACTTTGAGATCATAACATCATATTCTTGTGTTTGTCAAGAAAATGAAGGGTCTCTTTTCAAATGCATTCAATGCAAGAAAAATGAATGAATGTTAAAATCAGGCTGAGATGATGCTGGCAATAAATGTATGAGGAGGGTTGAAACAGCAAAAATAGTGAGTTGTATTATTCTGTCTTCCTATTCATTTGTAAATGCAACAGAAGGCCATTAAGTCCAAATGTGCATGTGATTAATCTACCAAGGTAGGTTGGAGGCAGCAAGTACAAAAACCAGGTCATCTGATCTGGCTAGTCCATCCATCTGAACCAGTAACTCGGTCTTCATCCTGCGACTCCCCTCATGCTCGCCCCTGAAAGCAGTAAACAGAGGTTTTGTGGACAGCAGCAGTGGCACATCTACATTTTACTGCACTTTGTGGTTGAGCTCACCCCATGCTGCTTCCTCTCTGGCCCATCACTGACTCAAGCTCATCCAGGAAGATGGTGGATGGAGCATGGTACCTGGCCAGCTCAAATAGAACCTGCAGACACATGTATTAAATCATTTACACTAATTAGACCCCCCCCAAGGTATAGTTTTCAAAAATGTTTTTGTAAAACTTCCTATTGCTGAATGACAACCTACCCTGACCAGTTTCTCAGAGTCTCCCCTCCACTTGCTGACAATGCTGGAAGCTGAGATGTTGAAGAAGGTTGTCTTACACTCTGTAGCTACGGCCTTGGCCAGCAATGTCTTACCTGTACCTATGTGTGTAAGGGAATGTGAAGGGTAAGTTTTCATAGTGAGCCCCTGGCATTTTTTAATATCCTGCACTTGAGTCCTTACCCGGGGGACCATAGAGCAGTAAACCCTTCCATGGAGACAGGATGCCTGTAAAGAGTTGGGGATACTGAGGAGGAGAGACTGAGTCAAAGAATGAGGGGGAAACATGAACAAAACAGTATAGATACAACTTGGGTAAATCACATCCTAGCTCAGTATGAGAACACACCGCATTTCCATTTTCAGCACACCAATAGCAAATTGAGCTCTGTGCAAAGAAACTTGATAAGTCTGATGATGCAGTTTTTATCTATTCGCAGAAGCACAAATTGTGTGATTGTGGCCGTGATTGGAGTAGTGTAAAATAAATTCTACATGGCATGCCACATGTGTCTGCCTATCCATTTCTGTATCTGTGTTGCCATAATATCCCAGGTATAGACTTAATATTAGTCTAATAGACTGGCCTGACCCCACTGCCCAACTTCTCTTTAAGCCCTTTAAAAGAGATGTATTCAGAATCGAAGATGGGCGACCGGAGCTGAAATACCAGCATGCTCGGGTAGCGGCCGCACCTTAATGGGATAAACGACGGCCTCTTTGACTAATCGCTTGGCATCCTCCAGACCGATGATGTCCTCCCATCGCACATTGGGGCAGTGCAAATAGATGTCCTTTGGAAAAACATACACACACACACACACACACACACACACACACACACACACACACACACACACAACAGAGAGTGAGTGATGCATGTGGAAGACATAAGCCAGAAATTGTCCCCCCACACACGTCCCGGTTGCGTAAATAGTCTTTTAGAATGAAACATCAGATATGGGAAGTGGATAGAGCCTGGGCCTTCATTAATACAAAAGATCAATTCATTCAAAACAAAGCCCTCTGGTACTCTGTAGTGGACACATTCAGCAAGAGTCATATGGAGGATTTTCATATTTTTACATTATATTCCAAGGAACAAATTAAGATAAAATCAGCTTCTCCCGAGGCTTGTTTATTAAGGTGTGTGTGTGTGTGTGTTTACCCTGCTGACGATCGTAGCTAGTTCCCTCATCTCTCCACTCATTCCAGAAAAGCCACTCAGGGGCTTCAGTAGGCGTTCCTGCAACATAGACTTTTTATTATTATCAGTAGACATTTTGTACTTTTTGTAGCCTTCAAATTGTTTTTATTTTAACAATTTTGGACAATTCAGACTGTTACCAAAATATATTTTTACACGTTTCACAGTTGTTTGAAGCTTGTCTGAATATTATGACCTTTTTTATAACTCAGTTTAGCTCAAAGGCTCCAGCATAAATACCATATGGTCTGAATCAATCCCAGCTCCTCTGACAGCATCCTGGATTACACCTTTGGCATCAGTTATCTGCCCCCAAGATACGTAAGAGAACATAATAGGAACAAAAGTGACAGTAGTATTTTTGTTTTCAAAAGAGTGAGGACTTCTTTTTTATGTTTTTGCATTTGGCACAGCGAAATCAACCCCAAATCATAAAGGTGCTTGTTTATGTTGTAATGAATTAAACATAAACAATTTTGTTAGCATCCTGCTGCAGCATCATCGTAAAATGAAAACCATCTCATAAAAGTCGCGCTAGAAAAAATTGTGATTAACTTCAATTGGGACGATGAGGTTTGCTTCTGTTCTCAGAGTATTCACTTCTCCAGTACCTTCCTGTTTGTGGCACACTCTCCAGCTGGTCTATTTTTGATGGAGGATACGCTGAGACCAAAGTCCGATGACTGTGGAGCAAGATAGGTGCCATTCTCCTAGGAAATTAACACAAATGTCAGAATAATTGCTAGCTAGAGTACAGAGTTGTTTTGATTTGACTTCATTTTTCCACATTTTCTTGTACACTAGTGGCTGGCTTCTTTGCTCCAGTTCCTGTGTTTGTGTTCCGGGATGGGTTGATTTCTGGGAGGGGTTTCACAGCTGAACAGGGACTCCTGGGGACAAATAAAAAACAAAACACATGTATTTTTTGTTTTTTTAACTGTCATGCATGGACTAGCAGCATGGCAGGCTCACTATTATTGTTATATATTTAGGTGGGAATCACCAGACACACCCATGATACAATATTATCACAATACTTCACTCATAATTATTATTGTGATTTTTAACATTTTGTGACATGCTGAGTTTTGCAATAACATATTTGCAATTTATCACCCATTTCAACTACAAATTTTCTCCTCAAAGTTCAACTTGTCAATATCTGTTTTATGCAATAAGTTTTTTGTTTTTGCTGCCCTAAATGTCGCCATAAGACAGAGTCTGTGTTGCTTTATCGATACAATATCGCCACAGAAAATACTGAGATTCGATGTTGTATCGATTTTTCCCCACCTCTACTGTGAGTATGTATGGACAGCATACTTGGTCCATGACTGACTCACCTCTTAGTTGCACTACGTGTTGGATATTTTCTTTCACCTGGACAGAAAAAAATATCAGAAAAAAACATGCTAAGACTATAAGTTAGTTTTTAATAATTTTACAGAACATGAGATATAATTTTCATTGCTTCTCAGTGTTTCAGCAGAGTTCTTGTACCTGCTTCTGCTATTCTTCTGATAAGTTTGGGATACTTCTGGAATTTGACGTAGTGGTAGCTCTCATACTCCATCAACACCATCTCCAGATCGATGTTATCGCTAACCTCGAACCTCCTCACACCTCCATTTGTCTCTTGGTCCAAGGCCACTGCTGCAGCTACATAGCTGGTGGACAGACACATTGCAAGGAACAGATTTTTGATGTGCTTGTCTTGATGAATTGCACTTCACTTTTTCTATACAGACATACAAATATGACCTTTTGGTTGGTTTGTTACCATTTATCCAATAATAAACCAGCAATGCCATTTTGCATTATGCCATTCTGTTTTGAAGTAACAAAGAGTGAATTTATGTTTGCTACCTGCTCTGATCAAAGAAACTCACCCACCTGTTTTAAAAGTCTGTATCTAAACCTGATGCTAAAAACCTACTTAAAAGAAAAGTTCATCTTTTTGATCACCACTTGATGCATCCAGACACACACAATTTTATACTGACCCTTGCCCCAGCAGGTGGTGATAGATGAGGATGAGGAGACTTTTCTTCCTCATCTCGGTCCTCTGCTCATCCTGTTGGACAGCAACAAAAACAGCAGCAACAAGGGGACAAAAGGGGAATTCAAATGGAGCTGTTATATGAGAAATAACTACCAAATAATATTGTTCAATTTGTCACAGGTGTCATGAAGAACAGATAGATCTAATAAAGACCAATACACTCCCCCCAAAAGTAAAACATTTTAGAAGAATATTCAGATTTTTTTAACAGAAGGATATGAAGTGTCACAACTTACGGATAAACAAAATTTTAAAGTGAATCACTGAAATGCAAAGAAATTAGCCACTCTATATATAGGTTATAGCAAGATATAACATTTTACAGTATTATTTTAGGCCATGGTGCTATGCATAATAGCAAAAGCTTTACACAAGCAAGCCACAGCACTCAACAAATACTGGTTGGAACTCCATTCATTCATCCTTTTACTTCGCCTTATCCAATTAAGGGTCACCATTAGGCTGGAGTCTGTACCAGCTGTCATATAGTGAGAGGCATGGTACACCGTGGACATGCTGCCAACCTAACACAGGGCTAACGCATTCCTATCTTATGATCAAGTTTAGAGTCACTGATTAACCTAATGCCCATGTGTTTGAATTGTGGGAGGAAGCCAGAGTAGCTGAAGAGAACCCACACAGACACGAGGAGAACATCCAAACTCCACACAGAGACACTCCAGCTGGCCTGTGGATAGACCTCTTTGGAAGGCAAAACTCTTTACCACTGTGCTACCCACGGGCTTGAACTGTATGCCTAATTTCAGTAAAGATGGAAGTCTCAAGAGCTTGAAAAAAAGAAGGCAACTGTACTTCTTTAAGCTTGTGAAAATTCCCACTATTGGCTAAATACCTTGCACCCTCCACCTGTGTTTTTAGAACTTAAGAAACCTCTTGGGTGAAAGATGAAACATCATCAAACTTAAAGAAGTCCAGCTGCTTTCTTTTTACAAGTTCTTAAAGACTGCCATGACCCGGATGACTAAGAACCTGCACAGACAATAAAGATGGAAATGACACTCCCTAAAGTATTTATTTATGTCTGTGGTCTAACTAAATGTAGCCACTAATTATCAGCTAACGAGTTAGCCTGTGCTCGTTAATGCTTCAGTTCTCTTCTCTTCCCTGGTTCAAACATGTGGAGGAGGAATATTTTATATAGGACTGGAAATACAGGGAAAACACAGTTGCCAGCAGAGGGGGCCAGCCCACCACAAACAACAACCAGTTGACGGTGTCTCTAGGCAACCAGTGGACGCAGCCGCTTTATTGTGGCACGAATGCATGTAGAACTTGGCATAACGATTAGCTCGACGGCTAACGACAATGCTCGTGAAACCGACAATATAGAAATCCCGTTACATGTGTAAAATAAATCGACCAACACCTGGATACATATGCCTTTAGCTTAACACTGCTTGCAGTACCAGACAGTTCAGTGCCCATCTGTTCACTGTCACTGCTAGTTAGATAGCCACAAGTTCATATCTGAAAACAGTTGTGCGTCAAATTTGCGTAAAACAACAAGAAACAAAAGCCCGTGTTCACTCACCGCCTCTCGGGCCTGGTGGGCGATTTTCATTGACTGATAATTGAGCTCCATTACTGTTGTAAAAAATTCGTAAGGTCGATATTATTCGTTAAGTGATGCTGAAGTTGGTCCACCGTGTAGTTCTGTCGGGTCTTACGTTCCCCTCGGGGCTACCGTACTTAGCAGTATGCCTCTTCTGTGAAGCAGCAACGGTGGTAAAGAAAAGCATCATCTATGCTTGCTTTTAGATTTAGAAAAATCTCAATGACAAAATATTTGATTGACTTAAAGTTTTGCAAAAATGAGACGTTAAAAGCTCTTTAATATGGAGGACCACAAGAGCCTCCATAATATTGTACTTTTGTACTCAATCACAAATATTTTCCAAGTTTGACATGTAGCCTGCTACCTTTAACTCTGATGTTATTATCATTTGAAAGCCTCGTGTAGAGCTCACATTTTATTTCTTTTCAGGTTGAAACTGATCAATTGATGTATGTGATCCTGATTATCTCCACTAGAGAGCAGAAGAGATCTATATAACATGCAAATCACAGCGGCACTATCAAAGGACACCCTTTTAAGCTACTTTAATTTATCAGAATGTGTGTGAGTG
This sequence comes from Oreochromis niloticus, assembly GCF_001858045.2. Taxonomy (NCBI): domain Eukaryota; kingdom Metazoa; phylum Chordata; class Actinopteri; order Cichliformes; family Cichlidae; genus Oreochromis; species Oreochromis niloticus. Next base: position 27,425,221 of record NC_031972.2, read on the forward strand.
TTTTGTAAATGTGAATATGGGTGATGAATAGATCTGTTTTTGCTGTCTGGTTTTTGAGGGCATGTTTGTGTCCATCCTTAGTAACTATTGTGCTGTAACTCTTTGTGTGCATGTGTGTCTCCAGGGGCAGACATACACACAGAGACATCTATTTGCACAACTCCAGCAACCAGTGGGAGGACATAAACACCCTGGAATAAGCCAAACAATTAGTCAAAGAGAGCGTTGTCTATCCCATTAGGTGCAGCTCCTGCTCAATCACGCTGGTATTTCAGCACTGGTTGCCCAGCTTCGATTCTGAATATATCTCCCCCAAAGAGCTTAAAGAGCAAAACGGTAATGAGGTCAAGCCAGTCTGTTAGGCTGACATTAAACCTATATTTAAGATAACATGGTAACACACACACAATGGACTAGCAGGAATAAGGGAATATATGCATTTGTTGAAAACTTTAATAGGTACACCTGTTCAGTTGATTGGTAGTGCAATTATCTAATCAGACAATGACATGTCAGCAGCTCATGGCATCTAGGCATGTCGATGCCATCAAGATGACATGTCAAGGTCATGTGCAGATGGTAGTCAGAATTTGCAATAAACAACATGAAAGGGTGCCGGTGGTGTAAAGTTGTGTGGGATATTTTCTTGGCACAATTTGGACACTTCAGTACCAACTAAGTGTTGTTGATGCCCATGTCCATTCTTTTGTGAGTACAGTGTACCCATCTTCTAATGGCTGCTTCCAACAGGATAGCACACCATGTCACAAAGCAGCTCAGATAAAAAAAATTCTTGAACATAACAATCAGTTCGCTTTACTAAAATGGTTTCTACAGTCACAGGTCTCAATCCAGTAGAGCACCTTTTGGGATATGCTGCGATGGGAGGTTTGTGTCACAGATGTGCACGTAATAAATTTGAAGCAACTGTGTGATGCTCTAATGCCAATATGGACCAAAATCACTGAGGAATACTTCTGAAGGCAAAAGGGGGTCCAACCCAGTACTAGCAAGAAGTACCTAATTGTCTAATGAGTGTATAATATATACAGTATACATAAATAGGTGAACAAGCAACAGCAAGGATATTCTACAGCTTTAAGCAAATGTACAACACAAATGTCTATCACACTTCCACCTCTGTGTATATGAAACACAACCAGGTTGCCTGGGACATTTACAGACAGAGATGAGGACTGATATGTTTGTCTTCTAATCTGATGACCAGATTTATTAAATACCATTTGACCATGCAGTATTTATAATAAAGGATTTGGAGTGTATGATGTCAAGTTTGGGATTTCACTCATCTTCTGTTTAGCATTGGAGCATCATGGCAAAGGCACCTTTTATGGATTCAATACCATTGTAATAGTGTGCAATGAAATATTAAATGTCATTTCACAATTCTATTATGAATAAAGCAGCCAAGATCAAATATTGACAGCTACTGTTTATATGCCAGTCGTCCTCTCGTTGCCTTGATTAAATACACAGTATAGACAGAAATAAGCAAAACGCATTTGTATTAAGTTCAAAGACATTTATTTCTTTTGGCACCGTCAGTTTCATTCTTAACCCCGAGTAAATTGCACATCTGGTACAGTATTACAATTCATCTGAGAATGCACTGCTACTGATGCTGCTTCTAATTAACATCAGTTAGTGTAGTAACAGCACATTTTCACTAGACTAGAAACCCTACATAGCTCTTAGTAAGTTCAGCCATTAGTCTGAAAATAAGGCTGTTTTACATGAAAAGATACAAACTGAGAACACGATCAGCAGCAGTGTAAAACACCACAATTACATTTATCCACAGTGCTACAATAGGATGTAGACATGTAGCCCTCCCAGTGGGCCAGTGCAAAATTCAAGACCAGGAACGGAGGTTGCAGACACTGAAGCCAAGTAGCTTGGTCAGAGTCCAGTATTATTCAAGTTAATTTATAGGCTATTTGAGCTCAGAATGTTTTTGACAAAACAAAAAGTAATCAAGTTTACATAATTAAACCATTCTGTAAAATTAGAAAATGACAGAATTACAGGTAAACCTAGCAGAGGTCTGTAGTATGATACAACCGTGTTTTCCCATTTTCTTACCTTCCATGACTTGCACAAACATTTTAAAGAGTTTCTCCAAATAACATCATTGGGTGTCCTACCACAGTATATACAGTATGTGATGTAAATGTTTTGCTTTATAGTTTGAAAGGATTTAAATTTTCCACCTTAATCTCCACAGTTCTGAGAAAGAAATGTCAAACCCACACACATCTAGTCAAAAAATTTGGTGGTTGCCACAATGCTGCAGCTCTGAAGATGAGCTCATGCAGAGACAGGTTAACAGAAAAATAAAACCACCAAGGTTCACACAGCTGACAAGACGAGAGCTTTCATTAGCATATCCTCCCAGGTTTTTAACAGCTTCAAAAGACACACGGTACACAAAAGGTGAGCTTTGAATTGGTAAATGGTGGCCAATGCCAAGCGAAGCTTTAAAAGCAAAGAACAGAATTTCTCTTTTTTGCATCTTCTCACCAAGAGTAGCTTAGGGAGCCCGAATCCTAATGCAGCTACATTTACAATGGACCTTACCTGCAGAGAATCTGCACAAAGTGGAAATTGGCATCTAATGAGAAAATAGTGACTTTAGCTGTGCATTATATACATTACTGTAGGTTTTACAATCCAGATTAAGCATTGCATATTTGTTTTGAAAGATTTTCCTTGGCCTGCAAAAAAAACACTTTGAATATCAGTATTCATTTGTAAAAATCATTGGTTATGAAGAAGTGAATACAACCAAACCTGGTTGCATATATTGCCTTATTTTTATCAGAAGAATGATAGATTTGGCAAAAGAAGCTTTAAGGCTTTTATCTTTAAATTGGATCCTAATAATACCGATTTTTATTTTTTCCTTTTATTAGTCATTCTGACTCTGGAGGCAGTCTGAGCTCTCAGTGGAATGTTTAATGACCTGATGCTTAGTTTCACTGTTAAAATCGAGGTAAAGTAAGGAAGGCTGCCATTCAGAATGAAGTGTTTGTTTGGGTGATTTGGCTCAGTTTGAAATCTCATGCGAAATGTTAAGACTACAAGGTGAAATGGAGTAAGACATTTTCTTTTGCATAGGCTTTATGAGGGTCAAGAGCGTCAATGAAGATAATCAACTATACCAATGTAAATTTGGATTGTCTACAATTTCATATAAAAATATTAAATGTCAGCACTCTGAATTATCAGCAAGACTCTCCTCTACCAGATTTTAGTGGTTGGGAAGAAAATATCACAGCACAAGTTTTGATGGTAATGTCCATGTGCAATCATCTAGGACTCTATTCTGCCTTAGAAAACTCCAGCTTCTGTAAGTAGTGTACCAGCCTCAAGTAGCAAACCCTTCATGTAGGCATTAAAAGTGTAGTACATTGTGAGGAAGTCCTGGGTGCTGAAAAAGGTGTCTGCTAAAGCAAAGCCCAGCGTGGAAGGGATGAAACCTCTGCCGTATTCCACCATCCAAGTCCCGGCACTCCACTGGACTGACGTAGCCTCTCCTACAGCATGCACAATGGTGTCACCTGTGGGTAAAGAATATGAAAGAACAGGAAAAAAATAATTACTATTACTACTACTACTACTGCCACCCAATAATACTACAGGAGTTTAGCTAATAACATACTGTGCTGTGAAAACTTATTTACCAACATCCTGATTTTTTTTTCTCTTTTGCATATTTGTTACACTTACATGTTTCAGGTAACCAATTTTTAACATTAGACAAAGATAATTCAAGTAAATAAAAATGTCGTTTAAATTATTTTATTTAAAATGGGAAGCTATCCAGAGCTACCTGGCCCGATATGACAAAAATAAATGCCCCCTCTTGTTAAATCATAAGAGGGTAATTAACCAGTTTAATTTCAGTAGTCACACGCAGGCCTGATTTCTGCCAGACCTGATGAATCAAGAAATCACTTAAACAGAATCTGTTTCACAAAGTGAAGTCCTCTAAAAGATCTCAAAAAGCAACATATCATGCCACAATCTAAAGAAATTCAAGAACAGATGAGAAACAAAGTCATTGACATCTATTAGTGTGGAAAGGGTACAAAGCCTTTTCTAAGACTTTGGAACTCCAAAGTACGAGCCATTATCCATGAATGGAGAAAATTTGAAATCTGAATCTTCCCAAGAGTGGGCAGGTTACCAAAATTACCTAAGATGACTCGTGCCTCAATGACTATTCCGGGAGGTCACAAAAGAACCCAGAACAACATTTGGCAAAAACATCTTGATCCTCAAGCTTTTTGGGAAAATATTTTAGTGAAGTTTTGAAGAAGTTTAACATTTTGGAGGGTTTACGTCCCATTACATCTGTTTAAAAAAAAAAAAAATAACATACCATTTCATAAAAAGAACATCATCCTAACAGTCAAACATGGTGGTGGTACTGTGATGGTCTGGGGCTGCTTTAGGAACTGAACAACTTGCCATAATTAAAATCATCATCCCTGCTCTCTATCAACAAATCTTGAAAGAAAATGTCCAGCCGACTTGTGCAAAAACAAAACAAAAAACAAACATTAAAAAAACTATTATAGTTACTGAGATACATTAAAGTTTCCATTGTGTATAAATGCGAAATTGAATATTGTAATGAGTTAATGCATTACCAGGATAGTATATTTCACTCTTGGTTGTCCCCTCTTTCCACTGTCTGAAGGTTCCAGAAATAATGGTATCAGAAATCTCAGCCCAATAACGACCTGAGAAAAACAGCAAGATGCAAAGAGTCAAAATGATACAATTCAGAGTATTTATAGTTTTCTAAACATACAATTCTAATAGTCTTCTGTAAATCATCTCACAAATCAAATATTATTGTTGGGACCAAGAATGGGACAGTTTATCAGCATCTCCTAGATTGCAAGGATCAAGTTGTAGCCCATTGTGCACTATTGTAAGGACATGGACTGGAATGGGGGTGCTTCAGACTGACTTTACTTTAGATCATAAGAGGGGCAATTCATTCCTTGATATCTGACACCATACTGTAAATAACTCCAGCAGATTTCAACTTTGAGATCAGAGTATCCTGCTCTAGAGTAACTTGTTCCCCAAACAAACACTTTCCAAAACCATTATGTCTGCAGATGTTTACTTCAACTTACACAAAAAAATATTTTTTGGAGCTGATCTATCTATGAATCTATCTATGTAGCTCTCTTTAACTGCTCTCCTTCCTCACCTGAGTGTCCTCCAGTGTCCACCGCAGTGCCAAACAGTATCAAGTACTCTGTGAGAGAGGCATGGAGGACACACATGGAGCCCATCCAGCCTCCAGCATTCACAAACACCCACTGCAAGTCCTCATCAGGGAGGATGTGTCCAGGATACCTAGTTCAAATACACTTTGTTAGCCATTTATTTAACATTAAAGAACTATAATCTGATATCTAAAAAATAATCTGAATACCAAGTGAGAGTTTTCAGTACAAATTTACCAGTTTTGAGTTTTAGTAGGAAAATCGGAGGAAAGTACCTCAAGGTCAAAGAAATCATTATGGACAACTTTCACTCTGGCTTTATTTTAGACTACACCAATTTTTGACATAGTATTAAAAAAATGAAAGTGAATAAGACATCCATACCATACCAAGGAAGAATGAAGTGAAATGAGCACATACTGAAGAGATAAGGTGCATCATGCTGCAGCTAGTAAGTAGCTTAAACAACCTAATAGTGGTGGAAATTGTACAGAAGCAACCACAAGCTGCCTGATACATGCAAGCCTGCACGTAACGGTGTCGTTACCTTTTTCTCAGCTCCACCACCACTTTGGAGAAAGCCTGCTCATGGTCCTGTCCTGAGAACAGACACATTTAAAATGCACAGGGCATGCAGATATGGCAGTTCAGGCAACCAAAATTAGCTTCAAATATAAACAAAATGAAGTGTAGGAGCAACTTTTTTTCACATGCAAACCCAAACTCACCTGCATACTGTTTGGCCAATTTGGCGACGTCTTCTTTGTTGAACACATACTGCTTGCTGGCCAACCAATGCCGCAACAACAGCACGGTCAGGACGGTGACTGCGGCGAACACCAGCAGTCTTGAAATGATTTTGAGCAGGGACATGGCTGAAACAAAACGCACAGACACACACAGACAGGTTTGGCTACATGCATACAGGGAGGCAGGCTGGCGTGGTGCTCCGCTCACAGCCTCTTCCTGGTCAGGTGAGGGAGGGATCTTTACGCTTAGCCAATCATGGGCCGACTCAGCAGCGTAGGCAGCGCGCGACTCCAGGGTTGCCAGCACAATGCAAAACCGTCTTTTTCTAGTTTACATTAAAATATCATATTTTTTAAAAAAAACAGTTGACCAAAGCTAAACATTTCAGGCTGCTGTATTGGGTGGCAACAGTCTAATGACCAATTATCCTTAGTTTGACTTTTTCAGTCTTATTTACTTACTTATTTGTTTAGATTTTTAGAAGTGTGCCATTGCATACCGGCATGTGCACAATAGCAACCTTTCGCTTGTCAACAAAACAGGAAGTAGGCCAAGGTTTATTGAGGACCGTGTTGATTTAGCATCATATGCTAAAGTCCAGAGAAAGCTCGTGGTTCAAAAAAAGAACACCGGGGAGGAGACAGCTGTGAAACATCAGTGAGTGACCGACATGAGCGGGAAGCAAGACGTCAGTTTTGACCCAAAAGGTACGCATTTTTTGTGAATTTACAAACGTTATAAAGCTAATTTCAATCACTCACTATATCCAATGACAGGCACTGGATAATGAGTAGGACTTCTTAAATTTGTCAGTTTGCCTTATTGTTTAAGCGTCAAAATGACTTGTGTAATTTCCCGAGTTCTTCATCACTGTTTACCAAAAAGGTACTGCACTGGAAACAGTTAAAGCTCAAATGCATTCAGTCATGCTTCGGGGCTTGTTTACTACTCGAATTCACTGGTAGGTTATAGGAGTTTACACAAAGTCTTTAGTTATGTTGTACCCTGCACTTTTTCCCCTGTCGGCCTGACAGACATGCTGACTCTGCCCGCTGTCTTGTGACTGTAGTTCCTGTAGTTCAAGTTGTAGCTACAAAACCTGCTCCTGAATGCTTTTTGAGGTGTTTCTTATAAGTAATAGTAAATGTTTAAATCGGGGGTGTCAAACTCATTTTACATCGTGGGTAAGATACACCCCATATTGATCTGTCACTGTAAATAAGTTTGATACACAAATGAAACCTTGAGATATTTTAATATAAGAAAAAAGTGCAGTTTCAAAAGGAAATCACAGTTTTTCTACATGGCAAATAACTTGTTCTGTAGTGAATTAAAGAAATTGTAAGAAATAAATGTGTAAAATTACAGAAAAAGTATAAAACACAAAGTTTTTTGTTCTGTTTTGGGGTTTTTTTTTTTACGTAAAATGTCCTTGTTTTGTAGCCATTGTAAAAAACACCCAGACATTTCTATTGAACAAAAAGGAACTTCCTGTTGTTTAATTTTCTATCTGTTACCTAATTCCTTTGGTATAGCATGGCCCACAGGGGAGGTTTTTTATTATTAAAGCTGTGAAACGTATGAAAATAAAGTTAAAAGTCCAAGATTTATGCTTTCCTTCACGCTTTCCAAAGCTGTCCAGTGGGGCCAGATTGGAGTCTTTGCCAGGCCAATTTTTGCCCCCGGGCCTTATGTTTGATGCCTTTGGTTTCAATAATGTGTGTGTGTGTTATTACATTGTCTTGTTACATTTTATCACTTGTCTTGTGTAACTTTAGAGCACCAGCACTTGCGTTACAACCCTCTTAGGGACAGCTGGGTTCTTGTGTCCGCCCACCGCATGAAGAGACCTTGGGCAGGTCAAGTTGAAAGACCACCTGAGGAGCACATACCAAGATATGACCCAAATAACCCACTCTGTCCTGGGAACAAAAGGGCAAATGGAGAGGTGAGAAGAGGCATTGAACAGCATTCTTTGGTTCTGATCACAACAAGTAGTAAATCCACAAACAAGGCATCCATTGGAAAACATATCGATAATGTCATGGATAGTTCATCTATTCTTATCTCCATTTATTATTGATGTTGTGGACATTAACAATCATACATAATGCTAAATTGCACTGTAACATTGCCAGCAGTTCCAAATAAGAGGTTTCTTCACTCCTCGTTCTGCTTGGGTTTTGAAAGCAAAATGTTTTCTGTCTGCTGTTTTCTAATATCTCTCCAACTGTCTGTTTTTCTCCAGGGGAATCCAGATTATGACAGTACCTTTGTGTTTGAGAATGACTTCCCCGCTCTTCAGCCTGACGCTCCAGACCCTGGTGAGTTGTAGTGCAGCCTAAATACTGTAAGGAAAAGGAGAAGTAGCTGCAGTACCTTTTTAATAAAATATTTAAGCAAGTAACTGCAATTCTTTCTTTCTTGCAAACTCGACTTTCGTGTAGCTCTTTAGCTATTTGGTTATAATACTTAAATATGATAAAGTATATATTGTTGTTTTGTTCTTCAGGTTCAGAACAAGATCCATTATTTCAGTCTAAAGCTGCAAGGGGTGTCTGGTAAGAACAAATCTTAATATCTCAATCTATATGTGTATGAAATGCAGTGCTCATAATGAAATGTATAATACATAGTATAAATTAATATGCAGTTGGTGCGTTATAATTTAATCTAGGACACGATGCATCTTAATCAGTGTTCCTTTTCAAAATTATGATGCATTCAAATGTATGACTAATTAAATCTAAGCTGATGACTGCAATCAGAGCAGTCACACTGAGGCAACTCTTAATTCGTTGTTGTCATCATCTTCATCATAATCAGCTATTAGATGACGCTAATTTTGTTCATCAACGCACTGCATGCTTCCTGTTTTCAGGACATCTTGAACTTGAGCAAAACAAAATCACCAAGCCACCGTACATACATTAGAAAGTGATGTTATTTTGTGCAACCAGCAGATGGAGATGTTTTATCAGTACTCTATTTTGTAGCTCCTTGGTGCATGAGTGATATTTTCCTAAATCCATCCACACTGATAAATAACATGTCCTTCTGTAGCTAAAAATGTCTATTCCTGGGTGTATCTGTTTTGTTCTACAAAGGTGAGCTTAAGAAAGTTTTATAACAGGAGTCAGCTCAATAAACACTGGCTGCTGGATTTATACATCTCCCGAGAAGCTTAAAAAAAGACCTAAATCCTTTGTTAGCGCACACTTCTATAATACAATACACAGCATTTTCTATTTCAAAAACTCACAGATTACATTTTTCCCTCTTTGGGTACTTGGCCACACATGATTCTTGCTATGCTATGAATCAAAGATATATAATTGTCAAATTGGTTTAAGGAGCGCTTTCAGGGTAAAATATTAAAAAACTAACCTAAAACTCCAACAGGTTGTGGCATATAGGCCTTTATAAGAGACAAAATGAGTGGTTGAACATTTTTTAAGTGGTGTTTTACTAGTAGCAAACTTCAAGGTGAAAGTGGAAAATTCCACAAGTAAAACTCAACCAATAAGAGTGGACAGATGTAAGAGCCCAGAAATCAACAAAATCACCAAAAATTCACCAAAGTCAATTCAAATCAGACAAAAAAGACCACACAGATAACATAAATGCATCTTCAAAGGCAAATTAAGTCTATAGGAACAAAGTAAAATTTTTCTTAAAAAATAAATTTTACTACTTTGTTATAAACTTTATTTGTCTTCGAAGGTTAAATCTAACCATGCCACGAGAATAAAGGGATTTAAATTTTATATGAATAGAGAGTGCTTTGGCGTTTTTTGATATTTTTGCATAAATAATTTTCAGTCTGAAGGTAACATTCCCGAACAATCCTGTGCTTTGGGAATTCTTGCTTGATTCTGTCTGACAGCAGAGTTGCATAACTACTGAATAATAGATTTAATCAAAAAATATTGTGCTGGTTGAAAACTGAAGACTGTTTTTTTTTTTGTTTTTTTTTTTTTCTTTCTAAATCCCATGTGCTGGCAGATGTAGAGGCCGTCAGGTGTTGCTTGCCACACTCGCAATGTGATGAAGCACAGAAACAGCAGTGACTGACTTAAAAAATATAGTACATTTTAGGGTACTTTACTTCCTCCGTCTCACTTTAGGTGAGAGTGTGTGATTCTTCTTGCAGTGTGAGATTGTATTCATATTTGTTCACACATCCAGCATGATGCTGCTTTCCTTTTAGTGTATCTGTGATCAGTATATGCTTTTGTGGCCATATTAACAGAGTAATAAACTTGAAAAATAAACTAGATCTTTGTACCCTGCAGCAAAGTTCAGTGCCAATTAGAGGGGAGTGCAGAATTGGAAATGTAATTTAGGGGATCTGGGTCATGGAAGACAATAGAAAGTCGTAGTGCAACAAAAGAAATGAGAACGTTTTTAACACTTTATCATAGCACCCCTCTCAGCACTGTGGTGACAAGAAATTGGTCTCACTTTATTTTACAGATCTGACAGTGTCTTGTTTTCCTAGAAAGGAAAACCAAGTATAGCTGCTCAGGATTTTTTCTAAGAAGGACTTTGCAATTTGCTAAAAATTATAGCAATGTCAGTTGACACCTTAGAATAATTATAGTTATTTAATGGTGTCATTTATTGTCAGTACAGGTGTCTTTTTGTCTTAAATTTAACTTCAAGCAAAAGGAAGATTCAAGAGATAATTAGGTGTTTTGGTTTTGTTGCTGTGTCAGATTTAAGGTAACTTAAGCTTATATTTCTTGAAAAAATGTCTCTGGAAATCAACAATTTCCATCTAATTACTCATTTACTTTCAAGCTAGCTTGTGTATACAGTAATATGACAAAAAAAAAAAACAACTCAATTTTGTTTATGCACAGCTCTGTTAAAGTCATGCTACAGCATTTCATTTGGGTTTGTACTTTGACTGGACCATTACAACCACCTTGAGTCTTGTCTTTCATTTGCTAATGTGACCCCTTTTCGCCCAAGCTTCAGATGTCCGACACATGCCCTCAGATTGGACTCTAGATTGCTCTGATATACAGAGGAGTTCAAGGTTAGCTCAGTGGCTATACTGCTATATTTTTTTAAAGAGAAGAGGCTTTCTCATAGCAACCCTTCCTAACAAGCCAGACTTGTTCAGTCTTTTTGTAATTCTGCTGTAATGAACATTTAACATGTAGAGTAGTCTGATAAGTACTAGAGATGGCACAGTACCACTTTTTTTATGTCTGATACCGATATGATAAATTTGGATATCTGCCGATACTGATATAAATCCGATATAGCATATTTTAAAATCAATAAAATGTTTTTTTTTAAATATTTTGCTGCATTTTGTATAAGTTCATACTCAAGTTTAAAAAACAAAACAAAACTAAAGCTATTCTGTTATACCTGTATGCAAAAAATACACTGCACCCAAAATATTTCATAGATCAGCAATACTGATCAATCTAATAAACTTAAGCCTACACCATCCTCCCTATTCTGGTATTTTAAAGAGTACTTAGTGGAAATATTAAGCAACCTAACTAATAGGGTTGCCAACTCCGAGCAAACAAAAAAACCAAAAAAAACCAAACAAACCACCCCCCACCCTCTGCCTCATAATGCTTAATTGACGTAATCAACCTTAATTTAATGCATGTGTAACAAAAAAAAAAAAACTCACAGAAATCAATTATTTTTCCACAATAATTAAATAGATTCAACATCTTTCTTCAATAGAATTGCAGACTGCACAGATGGTATCTTCCCAAAGGAAAAAGTACTATAGCTTAGTAGGTTATAAATTTGAGTTAATAGTTCCTATATACAATAATGGATTTCTATACATTTTACATCAGGTGAAAACTTTGATTGTAAGATTCAGATAATTATTTATTAAAAGCTAGACATGACAATAAGAAAGAAAAGTATTTCTTTGTGCTCCCCCTTTCCCTGTTCATGCCCTATCGACCCCCCTGGCAAAACCTTGCTAGATCCGCCCCTGCACAGTTACCAGCCGTCAGCTACGTAGAAAAGGATCCTGATGTAGAAAGTAATATTAAATAAATTCTAACAACAGCTTATCAAGCTTAAACGTGCTGCTGTTGTTTATCCGCTGGTTTCCTCTTTCTGGCGCAAAGTGGGCGATAAACAAACAAGAGACGGGAGTCGTGACAGAAAAGCCGATCAGCTGATCATTGATCAGTTTCAGAATGATAGGCATTCGCTGGGAATGCTTTACAAACATTCAGAGATGAACTTACACACTTGCTTTACTTCTCTGGGATAACTTTCTCGGAGATTAAATGCCGGTTTGGAAGCACGTAGCGAGGCTCCAAATGCTCAACCAGACCGCCGACAGGTCTCGCACGCCACAGCCACTTTATCAGGAGAGGCATACTCCTCCGACGTGCTAAGGTTATGAGCTGGGTTACGCTATGTCGCAAGTTTTGTGAAGTCCTGTTGTGATATTGAATGGATCGGATTACATTTTTAATTTCTCTCCGATATCCGATCCAGTAATTTAGGTCAGTATCGGACCGATACTGATATGTAACATCGGATCGGTCCATCTCTAATAAGTACCCTTTGGGGGTTTTTTTGCAATTTGTCTCAACATTGCACGGTCTGACCTTAGGGTGAACTTGCTGGAACATCCACTCCTGGGAACATTATTGCATTGTGTTAAACAACACCTGAATGCTTCAGGCCAGCAATCTGCCCAAACATCTGCTTTTATAGAGGTGATTACATTTGCTGAAGATCAATTAATCAAGTGCGTTTTATTAGCAGCACCTGGCTGTTACTCACCCCCTTAATTCCTATAGAAGCAATACGGATGTACTTAATTTTTCACAGGACCTCATGCATTAAAAAGTATTTTTGGCATTTTAAAACAGAGCCCAAAGTAAAGTGTTTTAAAAGAGAAAGCTCACAGCTGCTTGATGTTGTCTTAGCTGCGCTACATGGTTTGGTGAGCTGATCAAACTGGTGCACAGTAAAAACTGCTGTTGTAAAAAAAAAAAAATGTATATAAATAAAATTTATGCTCTTCTCATAGCAAGTGCTGACACCTTCAGTGATCCTCTGACTTTTTGCTTTCTATCAGCATCATTGTGTCAGATGTTTAATTTGTGCTGTTTGTTTACAAAAGTTGGTTAAAATGCCTAAACAACCCCCCACCCGTGACCCTGAAAAGGATAAGCGGAAGAGGATGGATGGATGGTTTTGTATGGCGATCTAAAAGCAACCGTATACCATACCACATTAATGTAAAATTAAACTAGTCTTAACCCCAACTACTATTTTCCTAAACTTAACTATACACTTTAAAGATGTTTTGACCTCAAACTTGAATCATTCAGTTTTAGGGTTAACTGCCCTCATATATCTGTGTAAACACTTTGGTCAAAATATGACTCATGTTGGAAACACCCAGCTCCCATCTCCTCTATTAGCCTTCTCATGAACAATGTATAAACCAGTATTCAGTTTTGCTCAGAGCATAAACACCAAAGTCGTGTTCAATTATTGATCACACACTAGCTGCTTGGGCCCAAGAAGAGCCTGCCTGTTGATAGAAATTTCATTATTCTCACTCTGACAGTCAAGTTGATTTTCCTTGCTACTGTAGATAAGCCTGAAAGCAAACACATGGAGATATGTCTTCTTGAAGTCGTGAAGACGTAGGGATTTGAGTTACCACTACTACATGCACGGACCCATGCGCACACACACACACACACACACACACACACAAAACTAACATCTGTGCAAAGTTGATAAAGCATTGTTAACCAAGCTCATTCTTTTTATTTTTTGCTTTTTTTTCTTAGCTGAATAACCCTTTATTATCGTTAGGAGTCTGACACATTAAATGTAACATATGATGTTATAGTTGTGACAACTATTTTGATTCCTTAAAAAAGGTGTTTTGTTTGGTTGCACAAAGAAAGACTCGCTAAAAATAAGGCAAATAGTTGATAAACAGCTGTCGCAGAATTCATATTTCTATTTGTTTAATTTGCCCCCCCCCCCGTTTTTTTTTTAAAAACTATAGTTTAAATCTAAACTTTAGACGTTATTGCCAGGTGAGGTAGTTTAACTTTAAAAATTCCTTCACTTTTATAGTGGACATGAAGAATACACAATTCATTAATGGCACCTTCACTTTCTCACATATCCATCCTCTTTTTTTTTTTCCTGCAGACATGTTTTAGGGTTATTACTCTGCGTTCAGTTATTTGGCTCTATTTTTCATAGACCAGTCCCATTCTGTTTCCCCCTGATTTTGTTTCCACTGACTATTTGACTTCACTTTTTATAATATTACCTCTTAAAAACAAGATTGAACTCAACGAATAGTTGTAATCCATATCTGTTTGTGACATTCATCTAAATCTGAAAGGAGCAAAATGTCAGCTTTGCTTTTATGTGCAGTAATTTTTCAACTGAACCCCAGAGCACTGCCAATGTGAGAGTCAACAGAAAATCAAAAGCAAAGGCTGTGTAGCTGTATTTGACAGGCAGTTTATGGGAAGTGCATAGCAATGACTTTTACCTTCCCCCAGATTATCACTTTGCTTTAATTAACCAGGGAATTCAAAAACAGAGCAAGGGTCTGTTTTATATTAAAACAAAGACAACAGTATCAGTCAATTCTTATTATTCACAAAAAGAGCAACAGCAACAATGTAATGTGTCATATTAAATGAACCTGTAACAACGAAAGGAACACATCACCCCAAATCCCTGCAAAACTAGTGACATTTCCACTGTCTTATCTGCATTTAATGCTATTTTAAGTGCGTAGACTGTTGCCTGTATAGAAGATGGATTAAGCCACTATGACATTACCCTCTGGTGTGCAGGCTCAATTTCTGAAGACTCAAATTTGGCATTATTATAGGCATCATAATAGGTTTTCTTGTTTTTGGTTTTTGTTTTTTTTCTTTTTGGTAGTGCAGTGTTAAGTTATTAATGTTAATTAATTATGAGAAGCTGATCCTGGTTAATTAATTCAGCAAGTGTTAGATTCTGTTTCAGTTTTTTAACACCATTCCTTCCTCTTTTTCTCTTTTTTTTCATTTTTAAATGCCTTCCTCAGTAAGGTCATGTGTTTCCATCCCTGGTCGGACGTCACGCTCCCTCTCATGAAAAAAGAAGAGGTTGTCAAGGTGATAGACAAGTGGGCGGAGCTTGTTGAGGAACTAGGCACTATTTACCCATGGGTTCAGGTATGCAATATTCTCACTTTCTCTGACACGCACACACACACAAACACACTCAGTCACATTATTGATTTTATTTTTCCCAGGGCTGGATACATCTAAAATTGTAACTGCTAACCTTTTTACCCTGTCACAGATCATTCAGTTTTCTGCCGTCTCTAGTTTTTCACGTTAATATGTCTTTTATTGGATCACATAAAACTTTAATGACGCCTCCGGTCAAATTCACAAATTCAAACAGCTGTTTCAAAGAAAGCAGGACATGGGTAAGATGTCTAACTTCAAATGTGCCACATGCCAAATAGTAAATAATATTTTTGGAAGCTTTTTTTGTTCGTTTGAAGGATGTACACTTATTTGGACGCAGTTAAAAAAATACACCTTTTGTTTCAGTTCAGCATGTTGTCATAATTCCTTAGATATGGAAATTCATATAACACCTAATACTCAGATACTCATACTTGGTGTCAACCAGTCCAGCCCAGAAAATGCATGCTGTTTAGATAAGAACAGCTATCTAAATACTGTGTTAACTTCTGCTGCTTTGTTGTTGTTGCTGCTGTTGTTTTTAGATCTTCGAGAATAAGGGTGCTATGATGGGTTGTTCGAATCCACATCCTCACTGCCAGGTAAGCGATGCACACATTACCTGATTTGGCACATGCACTGCAGTCATGGTGATGCTTATTAGAATGCAAATGACATAATGAGTTGAATCGACCATTAAACTGTCTTTAACCTGCGAGCTTCCTAGCAAAAAGTCTGTGTGATGTCTGATTGTGGCCATGTGAGAATAGTCTGTCCTTCCTTTTGCATGCTCTGCGTTGGCAGCGACCTCACATTTCAGTAGTAATCTCCTCTTGTGTGCGACATGTGAGAAAGGGCAAATTAAAACAATGCTTGGATCTAATTTCCCACAAGCTTATCATCTTCATTGATAAATGAAATGTCCTCACAGTGAGAATAAGTGCAAGAATATATACATACACTCATTCCAACTACTTTCATGTTGCAGCATCAACACCTTAAATTCTCTTATCACACATTTGCAATACAAATCTGTCTCGTTGGTCCAATTTGCACATCTGAGCGACCAGTTTATGACAATGAAGATGAGAAGTGATTTAAAAAAACAACAACAGCAAAGCTTTCATATAAAAGTTTTTGAGCCAGACAAGCCTCAGCACAGAAGCTGTTAATTGACTTTTCATCCAGAAATCATCAACAATTTTCTACTTGTGTGTCTGTCATTTCTTCCTTTATTACTTTTTCTAAAGACAAATCACACCTTACAGCTTTGCTATTTTCTTGTGCTCATGTTTTCCTGCCTTTTAATAAGGCAGAACTAAAACTTGAAATAGGGAGGCATTTCCTGTCAAACTGTCACCTCACTGTGTGATGTTGAACAAACAACAGGGACAAAATCATAGAGATGTTTAGCTCTGATAAAGACCGCTGGGCTGATTTTCTTATGTTTTTTTTAAAGCATAGTTAACTCTTAAGCTGTATTAAAAGGATTTCTATTGGCTTAGTTGATTAGTTTCTTCCCTTTTGGCAATCAATGAAAAATAATAAATAAAATCAATATTATGCTCATCACTACACAGATAGAAACAAAACCATAATAGAATCTGAATCAGCTTCTGTTTTCTGAAATATAGAAATGACCAACAGATGGCAGTACGCAACCTCAAAATAACAGGGTTGTAATATAAATAATCCAAGTTTGTTGGAGATACGCATACTTTCTATACACAAAATTTCTATAATACACTTGCATTACTGTAAATAGATAAAAAAGGACACATATGTATTTTGTTTTTCATGTCTGTTATAAAGATCAAGAATCAAACCTGGATCCAGTCTTTGGTGGGGCTTTTTGAAAATGTTTATTATTTATTTATTTAGGATTTTCCTGCAGACTAGATTTCCCTTGCTTTAGACATCAAAGTCCAAGAAAAGAGTGGTTTAAATGTGTGTTCGTCTATGTGTACAGCCAGGCAACCCCTCCAGGCCAACACGTACGAAGGATAGATCTAAGACTTTGAAGAATAATCAACAGAAAATGTTAATCATGTTCTGGAGGCAGCATTGCTTCTGATAACTTTGGTCTCAAAGGAAAAGAGCTTTATGTATTTTTATGTAAGTGGAGGAAGGAAAACATATGCCTCTGGAATAGTAATATTATTTTTTTATGTAAGCAGTCCAAAGAATATAGAAAATTAATTTTGCAAAGTGCTACGAATAGACTTGGAAGAAATCGACCGTGAGGACCAGATATTCATTGAGTTAATATTTATTTCCAGAGTATATATTTTATTTCAAATTTTATACTTGGAAGCTGAAGTAAAAGCCATGATGACGTTGTTATTTCCAGTAAAAGATAATACCTTTTTTTCAGAAGTTTTATCTTGCCAGAGTAATTACATTCTTTGTTTTTCTTGTCTGTGTTCTCTTTAATTTTCTCTCTTTGAGAATTAGCAGTCTCCTGTTGGCCATTAATTAATGTACACAAAACACAGGTGTACAAATAGACCCACAACTGCAGATGTTGGCAGGCATATATGTATCTACACGTACCGGGAAGTATGAAGATAAACAGCATTTGCACGTTTAATAAAAACACAACAAAGTCTGTTTCTTTCTGCCTTCCCAGGGTCATGCTTGAAAAAGCATGGTGCAGCCTTTAGCCAAAAGCCATTAATATGAACATAAATCTAGTTTCTACAACAGTGATTGTGGAAAGGGTCTTATCGCAGCTTGAGGCAACATGCCAGGAAACATTAATAACTTCCAGCTGCTTAAAAGTATTACTTTATTGCATTTGTTTTATTACATGCTAAGTATTATTCATAAATCCAAACCCATGTTAATATGACAACTATTGGGCAAGGCCAGCAGAACTCATACACTGACTGAAAGGGAAGAAGAAAATCTTGATTATCATCCATCTATTTTCTTCCACATGTCCAATTCAGAGTTGTGAGGGACATGGAGCCTATTTCAGGATCCTATCCTGGATAGATCGCCAGTCTGTTGCAGGTTTAACACAGAGCGACAGACAAGCATTTGTGCTCACATTCACCCCTACAGTTAATTTAAATCACCAATTAACCTAACATGCATGTCTTTGGACTGTGGGAGGAAGCTGGAATACTCAGAGAGAAGCCACGTAGGCACAGTGAGAACATGAAAGCTCCAGCCTGCACTCAGTAGGAAGCATTTTGCATTTCCACCTATAATTTCTGTATTAAAAGCAGGAAAGGTTGACAGGTTCAAATCTGTCACTGTGTTATCCCTGCACTACATTATGGGTAAAAAAAAAAAAAAAAAGTCTGAAATCAGAAAGCAATCTCCGACACAGTGTAAAGCGGTGGTGTTTAAAGCATCAGAGGATGCCTCCGGTTATTACTCTGTTCATCATATAGTGGAATGATTTAACTGGAAAATCTACTCCTGATGCCTGACACAAATATGCGATTTTCAATTTCAGAACATTATGGAAGACCTAAAAGATTCCAATAAAATTGACAAATATTAAAAAAGATACCCCACTAGAAAGCGAGATCACCGTAGTAGAAAGAAATACCTTAAGAGAACAGACACACAGACGCATGCACACAAAGCAGCCACATACTCAATACCTAATCAATATTCTGGTGAAGTTTTCAGTCTTCAGAGGATGAATATACAATGCATTGCCTACTCTGCATCCACACTAATGAGCACAAGTATATGCAGGGAGGCAGTGTTGTTCTTAACAAACCCTAAATTAAATACAGTGCCTCCTATTCAAAACCTCAGTAACAGTTGTCTTAGGCAGTCATTTAACGTGCACTGTCAAGTTGAGTTATTTGGCACTGCTTTTACAGCCATTAAAATCCTATATTTTGCATGGGTAATGCAAATGTCTGGTCTGATGCTCACTATTATCCATATAAAGCTTCCCAGAATGCAGCTGAACTATATTGTGAAACCAAAAAATACTTTTGTTTCATAAATCTGCATGAATATGTTGCAGCATCATTTTCTCCAGGGATGCTCACTTTCTCAATCAGAGATAATACCATTGTTTCATTTAGAGTAAACATAGCCTGGTGGGGAATGCCAGTTGGTGGTTGATGAGAGCAAAGTTTGAACAATTTGTTTGTCTCTGTTAACGATCAAGACAGTTGTTTTATTTTTAATTTTTCTTGCCAGGTGCAATTATCACAAGAATTTAATTTTGTGTGTGTATGGACAAAGCAAAAAACTGCAAGTACACCCTTACTGCTTCCATAGGAATTAACAGGGTTATCAGTAACCAAGCACAGATAATCAAATACTCTTGATTAATTGATCATCAGCAAGTGTGATCATGTCTATAAAATTAAATTATATTCAGTATTATTTATGTAGCACCAAATCACAATAACAGTCAGCTCATTGTGCTTTGTATTGCAAGGTAAACACCCCACAAAAATAGAGAGAACCCCCAACAATCAAATGATCCTCTATGAGCAAGCACTTGGAAACATTGGGAAGGAAAAACTCCCTTTGAATAGGAAGAAACCTCTGGGAGAACCAGTATTGGGTTTGGCTGGTCTGGAACATTAACACAGTGCCACAGTTTTCCCAGGAATGGATGTCAGATGTCAGATCATGCAGTGCCCAGTGAAACTGCCCCCAATTTTTTATTTTTTATTTTTAAATTAAAAGCTACATCTCAAACTCATCTACAGGCTTCAGTTAGCATGTTAAATATTAAAATTCCCAAGGGCACAAATAGAAAAGTACCAAATAAGCATGGCTTGTTTGGAAGACAAACAAGCCATGCTCGTTCTTAAAAGAACATGACAGCACATCTTAGATTTGCAAAGTTGCATTTGTAGAAACCACAAAACTTTAGATTTTTCAGTTATTACGTCAACCACAAACTCTTCTGTATTCCAAAATATTCAAGAGTCAAATGTGAGGCCAGTTGTCTGAGAGCTAAGGCTTGCCCAAAACTGGGTAATGTAACAGGGTAGTGATCCCAAGCACAGTAGAGTAGCAAAAAAAAAATGCAGCTGTCGCAATGACAGAGATTTGTCATTTTTGCTAACTTTAAATTATTTTCCTGGAGTATTTTCATTATGCGTTACCTTATAATTCACTTTCTTATTTACTTCCTTACTCACTAGAGAGTTTATTCACGCAAGTCTTAAACCTTAGAGCTCCAATTCTTGATTGGTAGTTGTCGACAAATTAAGCTAAAGCCCAACAAATGTCAATAGATTATAATTAGCTTATCTGCAAAATCTGGCACAGAAGCATTTGGCACCATATTTGGAACACAGCCTTGGTCAATTTGATTAGTTGCGTGTGGTGAGCTTAGACAGTAGCAGAACAGCAGATTTCTAATGTGTAACAACTGTTTCAACTTCAGTAGATAATTTTGAGCCCATGTACAATAGGATCTTATGACTTGCAAGTAATTCTTTTCCAACAGAAACTTTCTAGACCCACCTGAGTGCCTCAGATGAAGACCCAGGTGTCGGCCAGATTTCATTAAGAATAGACAAGAACTTTATTGGAGGCAGAGGGAAGGGTGTCACAATAGTCCAAATCTATTTTTGTGAACCAAACCGGGCAGGTTCTGACTGGGGAGCACATCGAGAAAATACATTCTCAGGGCCAGTCAGTGCTTATCACATTGATAAAGTACCTGTCTTAATTAAGTTTTAGTGTCTGGGAGCTGATTTTTACTTTGTATTGAAATAAATGAAAGCCTGTGGCTGCAGGGGAAAACCCATTTATCAATATGAGAAGTCTGAAAGAAAAGAAAGTGTTTCGAAAGCCTGAATTCTGCATCTGTAAAACATTTATTGATTGAGTGATATTGATAAATCACCCTATTAAATAGCAAATCTAATGTGGTCATTTGGAATCAGGGCAGTGGGAAAAAAGTGGGTAGATCCACTTAATAACTCTTTGATTATCTAAACAGACTGTAGTGTAACCGCATGCACACACACACACAAACATATATATTAAGTTATTCTAGATTCTATGTTTTTCCATCTGTCATCATCACCATCATCATCATCATAATCAGCTTTCTACTTTCATATAGGTGTGGGCCAGCAACTTTCTTCCTAATGAGCCGGCCCTGTCAGACCGCTGTCAGAGAGCATACTATCAGAAACACGGAGAGCCAATGCTGCTGCAATATGCCAAACGGGAGGCTGAGAAAAAGGTACAGCTCACATATAAACACATTGTTTTGGTAACCTTTAAAGCATGTGAACATTTTTGAAATAGTAATTTGTAATCTGTAATTTAATACATTTTAATTCACAAAATAAACAAAATATATCATTAATAATGTTTCTGAATGATTAGTTACGCCATAATTTGTTTATTCAATAATTACATTGGGTAATTTATATGGAATTATAACAGCAAGACTTTCTTTTGCCGTGTGTCTAAAACTGTTGGACACAGAGATGGATGAAGGTGTACTGTGGTATCTGTGCCATGGCAGGACCCCATTTTAATGCAGTATGCACCCTTTAAGCAAAATTTTCCATTGTCCAGTTTTAAGGTTGTGGATGAGTAGATTTTAAGCATGGTTTGTTAAATCCTACACTGTAGTTTTGGTGCATAAACCTAACTCATTCCATTGTGTAATTTTGTAATTATCTTTTAAGAGAAGTTTAATTACCTGTCAAGTTGCTATTTAATAACAGTGGCTATTATAAAGTGTTCCCAAAGCTTGTATTTTACTCTTCCTGTGAGGTCTAAAATTTCTAAAGTCATGAATTATGGAAAGTGTATCCAGTGTATTATCTAGAAATTGATGTCTTGTCTAATGTGTGCTCCACAGGGAGATGTACAAGAGATCCGGTCTCCCAGGTCAAATATGCAACTCAAACCATAATACATGATTCTGAAGGCGTGTTTAATCAAATAATTTGCTTAATATATTACGTCAGTGATTTTTTTGATATAATGATGATGGAAATTCCTCGAAATGCAGGATGCCTGCAAACCTCTGCCAGGTGTTTTTCTCACCATGACTGCCCTCTTTATCCGTCTACTTTACTACACTTTTCTACCATGCTGCTCTTTGCCTCTCTCTTACTTATACCTCACCATTCTCTTTTGATTTCCCATCCACATCCTCTCCCTGTCTCTTGGTCAGTGAAGCGTGTGATTGGACAGCAGAGATGCTCATTAGCATAATGCTGCAGCATCAATCTTCAACCTGCCAGAAGATCAGGAAAACTCAGTGTGGGTGTATTTGAGTGATCTTTCAGTCATGTGTACAGCATCAGCAGCAGTAAGCACTGAAGACAGCACTGAGTACATTTAGCATGTTGGCAAATGTCTTATTAGTGAGCATACACTTAGTAGAAACCCAGAACGAACTGGGAGTGAATTTTTACCTCACTATCTGAAACCATGGAGAACTGACTTACTTATGCCACTTTAATATACTTAATCTCAGGTTATATTCACAGCTTAAAACCCTTTTTTTGAAACCTGCTTCACTTTTGTTTATCCACCTATAAGCTACCCAACCACTGTATTTTTTGGACCGTAAGGAACGCCGGATTATAAGGCGCATTAAACGAAACAAAATCAGATCAACTTTACTCAGCTCATTCTTCTTGCTTCCTCCACTTCCGTACCATTGATTCATTAATGTTGAACTCTCTCGCAGCTGCTCCATTCCCGTGTTGTTGCAGTATATTAATGACTTACCTTGTATTGTGGATGGATTATCTCAGTTCTTCTCCTGACTGAAGTTTGGTCCGTTTACAGCATCGGGAACCCTCACATTAACTTTTATCTAGTGGAAACAAGTTAGCATTCATCCTCCAGCTTCACTGTGTTTATGTTATGCTAACATAGCTGTGTCGCTAGTGATCACGTAGCACAACATTATATACCAGCTAGCCAAACTTCAGTAACCCTACAAACGTCACTGCTGTTTAGTTTCCTGTCTACATTTATGTTGGAAGTGATAGCAGAGCTGTACGTTTTAATTCTTTCAGAAATCTCTCAGTCAGAACATGGTATATAATGTTTAGGTAGAAACTAATGAGCTTATTTCCTGCTAACTTCTAACTCCGTTAAATTTAATAAATTCTGTTTTCATGGATGCCTGGATGTTAAACTTAATTGTTACACCTGGTAAAACAGCAACGCTGATGATTTTATTAAAGATGAAAGAATTTAGATAGTTTTTAACTCTCAGTGATGCTCCAGTGTTCGTTTGACTTTGGGACCTGAAGAGAACAGAGTTTTGGACCCAGATTACTCCGCGAGGCTCTTGACTATGGTAGCCGTAATGCTCTGACAATCCATCAAGCGGTGCGGCTTCGTAGCTTACCAAAGTCGTACTAAAACATTTCTTGACAGATTTTTGAGCGCCGTGTACCACATAAAATTGGTTCAAAGTCAGTAAGCACAACCAGAATTCATACATAAGGTGCACCGGATTATAAGGCGCACTGTGAATTTTTGAGAAAATTAAGGGATTTTAAGTGCGCCTTCAAGTGCGGAAAATACAGTATGCTACCAGTTGATCTTGTTGTAATGAGATTACCTATCTGTGCCTTCAGTTTTAGACTTCCACCTGTAAGTTTGATGTAAATTTACTGGGGCAACTATTCCCAATTAAAGTAATGATATCACATTACTAATATCACAAACTATATTTTCTACCAAGATGATGAAAATTACTACACTCTCCAATGTCTACATTATAAATTGATTGTGAATTGATATTAAAACCTGCAGACAAAAAAGTCAGAAATCTGACTTTTTTCATAATTCTAAGAAAGAAGTCAGAAAGTCGGGACTTTCTAAATAAATGTCTTTCTTTTATTAATTCCTGCCTGCATCCTGTGTAAGGATCTTGGGCCCTCTTCTTCACACTTCACACACCGTGTGTGTATAACCTACACACCGTGACAGTTAATTGGCTTGACTTCACTTTTTTCGATATATTAAAGAAGGGAAGTGCACAACAATAAATATACAACATTATTAAATAGTGATGATCGTGGTAGTTAGTTTTTGTTTTTGTTTTTTTTGTTTTTTTAGTAGCCAGAGTAGCTCTTCCTTTTAATCAGCAGTGTTT
The DNA here is from genome assembly GCF_001858045.2 of Oreochromis niloticus. Classification (NCBI taxonomy): domain Eukaryota; kingdom Metazoa; phylum Chordata; class Actinopteri; order Cichliformes; family Cichlidae; genus Oreochromis; species Oreochromis niloticus. Next base: position 27,449,562 of record NC_031972.2, read on the forward strand.
GGGCAAAGTCAGACTGACGAGCACCACCTGCATACTTAGTGCACAGGCCTTGAAAGACTGATACCAATCATCTTATATAAGTCATTGCAAGAAAGGAAATCATTTTGTATCCATAATGTTGAACTTTTTTATTTTACTTTTTAGTTAGGATGATTCATCAGTTAACATTTATGAACACACACATACACACGTGCACATGCACGCATAGACTCAAATAAGCCTTTTAAATATAAAAAGATCCGTAACTTCTTTTCTGTTAGTTGCTAAAGTTTCACTTTTGGTTTGTAAACTGTTCATTTTCCTGCTCATTTACCGTAAATTGTGGTCATTATTATTTTGATTAGATATTAAAAATGCAGCTGAAAATCACATACAAGTAGACAGTGATAGTTTTCTACTTGTATCCTACTCTTGAATTGAAGGTGGGTTTTTTTTTTTTTTTTAATGCCAAAAAAGTATTTCAAGTTTAAGAATGGGTGAAGAGCGTGTCAGATTAACTGAAAGGAGTAAAGTAAGATGAAGGCAGAGGAGCAAGTAGAAGGAACGAGAGACAGGAAGAACAAAAGAAGCCTGCAGGAGTCGAGTGGAGAGAGGAGTGAAGGCACAAACAGAGATGCAAAGTCACAAAGAGAGAAAGACATGCAGGTGAGAGGAAAAAAGCGAAAATCAGACAGCCTCTGATTCATTCAGGGAATGAGCTGACCTGTTCTACTGGGAGTGTGTGTCTGTGTGTGAGGAAGATAGAGAGGATAGCATTAAGGCTTTGAGAAGAGCAGAGTAGACACTTGAATCTCCTAGACAGGTACTCATGGGGACTGACCTTTATAAAATCAGTGTGAAAGTAGAAGTGTGTGTGCAAAAAAGCCTTGTCGTCTTCTAACGTCTCTCTCCTTCTCTCCCTCTCGCTGGCTCCTTGCTCCTGTCTCTCTGACCTCGTGGTCAGGACCTTAAATTGGCACACTGCCGTGTTTAGAGGAGTCTGAATTGGTCTTAGGCTCCCAGGTGACACTCTTGACTTTGAAACAAAAACTTTCTAAGCTAATTGAATAAAACTCTTTGGGATTTGCTGTCCGTGAAGTGTCTGTTTTAGGACACCCTTCGCTTCCTCTCTGTCATTTAATAGCACCTCCTCTTCAATCTTTCCTCACCATTCTGGCTCTCAGTTTTCCATCTTCATTGTGTTTCTCTGTAATTCTGTTGAAAGCACTGAAGACAAAAGAACTTAAAAAAAGTGAGTAGGCTTGAGAAGAAAAAAACTCAGTGTTAATAGAACAAAAATAGAAGAAACTATGTAGATATATGTAGCATAAGTGTTTTTAGGTTAAAAGATTTTTAATGGCCAACAGCATAAAATGTGACTCATGCTGATTTGATTAAATAATCTGCATTATAAAATATTATACAATTTTCTTTACAGTGTTGCTCTACATCATCCCTTTTAAAAGATAAAAATAAATAAAGCGTATGTGGTGAAACAGAAGCCATGGTCTCCGTGGTATTACTCTAGGCACTAAGTAGAGCAAATTCACTTGATTAGGAGAACTGAACATTTTGTGATTCTGTTAGATTACTTTGTGTTTCCCCCCCACAGTTATTTAACAGCACATTATTCCCTGTAGATCCATTAATTATGCACTAATGCCTTTCTGGGCAAGCTTGTTCAAACCTGTGGGAGAATTATAGCTCCGACTCTTATCTGGCTAGAAGTGTGATTACTGATAATTAGGTTTATAGTAGTATTGCACAACAACTCTAGTTCTGGGGTTAGAAACACAGTGATGGGAAATGACAGAATGAGTCACAATACATTATTTTCTGCTGGTGTGGGGGATGTCTTGAATACCTGGAGGAAATCCGGGGTCCAAAACTCGGCAATCACCACACAGAAGGTGCAACAAGGGTGAACAATATGTTGGTAGAAACATGTTCAGTATTTAAACCTTTGAACTATTTTTAATTGTTTTCTGTTAGTCTAACTCCCTTTGCTCAGGTTGGATTGTAGGTATGTTGCTAGACTCTGATAAAAGTTATGATTTCTGATGTGCAAATGGTTGCAAATAAAAGGAGTGAGGGAAATCAAAAATCAGGCAAACGAGGTGTACACTGAATAAATTAAGCACCTTTCAAAAACAGAATTTGCAAAGTACTTTCAGAGGCAAGTACAAGTAGAAGACTAAATTTGAAAAGAAAGCCAGAGGTTATGGCCAGAAATAAAACTGTAAAATTAAACAGAGGTTAAGACACAGAAAACACTGCATACAAAATACACAAGAGAGTCAAAAAAGACACACAAATAACTACAAAATAAAGAACAAGAAAGAGAGCACAAACATCACATAAAAGCAAATTTATGAAAATGTGTTTTTTGGAATTAATTCGAGACAAGTCACAGATTTTCCAAGACTTATATACTCAGGTGGGTTATTCAAAAGGATATTCCAAGCCTTGACTTTGGAAACACCAGGAGGGCAGCACTTGAGGATCTAAAGCTGTAAGATGGCTGATATCGGGGTAACACATCTGCTATGTAGCCTGGAGCCAGATCAAAACATGCTTTAAAAGTGATAAGTAAAATTTAAAAACAATCTCAAAATGACAAGAAGCCAGTATAGAGAAGCTATGTGTGTTTATTTCCTTTGACAATGGATTGTGTTGAGTTGTTGATCTGCGTATTATTTTATTCCTGTCTCTTATAAACCTTATGATTATACACAGCACACTATAAAATCATTTTAGTACCATTTCGAGAGATGTGATTCACTGAGTGCTCCATTCAGCATTATCAATTTAACACAAACTTTACTTTTGCAGTTAGAAGAAGGGATTTACCAGAGCCTATCAGTGATCCTTGGATTGTTTCTGCTCGTTGACTTGAATTCAGTTCTTATTCGAGACTTTCCAAATGTACTGCTACTATGTCTTTTTATGCAAGCAAAATCACACATCATACAAGCCTGTGTGCAGTGTGTCAATTAGGTGCTATGGATGATGGAAACCAAGACGTGCAGTTCTGCAGCTCATGATTTTGGCTTTCTGCCACAGTTCTTTTCAGTCTCAATACACTCACAGATCATATTTCAGATTTCCAGCAGGCAGATTTTTCCATCAAACGAGCTCTTATAAATTCACTCTTCACCTGGTAGTACTAAGCAACAGACAGGCATCTTAGCTTCATATTTTTGGTTAAAGAACCCTATGAGGTGTTAATTTATCAGGTCTGTGCTTTGATCAAACTAAGCAGTGATTTCTGTTAGGAAATACATACAAACAAACAAACAGAACCTGGAAGTAAAATGCAAAGAGAAAAAAAGATTGCATGTATTCTGTTGGGATTACTATGGAGCCAAGTTGCATCAGATTCATGCTAGTGATTTAACACACGCACACACTTATCTATTTTTGATGGATTGTAATAGCAAGGTCAGGGCTTGTTTGTGCCCATTCATCAGCTTGTTAATTCTTGGCTTCAGACACATTTTGCATATAAACAATTTATGATAATTAGGCTACTTGCTGCGAACAGCCAAACCTGACTGACCCATTATATTACCATTTTGAACCCACTTTGTTAAAGCATTCTCTTTCCTTTTTTTAACTTTATGGCTCCTTTTTCTAGTGTAATAAGCTAAAGGGATCAAATTATTACATTCAACATGTGTAGGGTAATTTTAGTTTCGCAAACATGAGTGTGAATGTTTCTGTGTAGCATCGGGTATATCTTTATGTATCATGGGAATTTTTTTTTCTCTTTTTTTTCTGTTTGCATAAAATGACTACTATTAGTCATTAGATATTATTAGCTTGTATTAGTCTGTATTAGTTATTATTGTAATACAGTGGAATAGCCAGAGAGAAAAGCCATATACAGGTATACAGTATCTGTATGACACATACCATAAAAGGTATAATTACAGTATACAATAATGTGGAAAGTTCCTAAGCAACCTGTCATTTCTTTTTCTTTTTCTTTTTTTTTTTTTGATAGGAAAATGGGAAATGGGTACGGTACATGAAACAAATTGAGATGCACAATATAAGGCAAAAACTAAGTTTGTACAATTTAATGGGCTTGAGAAATCAACATTTAGTTTGATCCCCTTTTATTATTCAATATAGCATGAACTATCTTCATAGCTTCTTGAAGGACTAGTGCCTGAAATGCAGCCCCAAACCATGACAGAGCCTCTATTGTATTTTACAGTCAGCTGCAGACTTTTACTGTTTACCTTTCTCAAATTTCAAATTTGGATTCATCACTCCATAAGACCTGTTGCCACTGATCTTTCTTGTCAGTTCTTGTGTAATTTGGCAAACCTCAATTTTTGTCTCGTTGTTTTTCTTGCTTACGAATAGCTTCTTGACAACCACTCTTCCACTGAGACCATTTCTGATGAGGTATCAGTAGATGGGTCAGATGCACCTCTCAGGTCCTGTGTCAGGTCTTTGCTGCACTTTTTCCTGTTTCTTAAGGAAATGACTTTCAGATACTGTTTATCTGCTGTAGGTCAGTTTTGTCAATGCCTGTCAAAGTGTTATCTTTGGCTTTTTCATAAATTCAAGGAAAGCACGTGACCAAAAATACCTAAAGATACAATTAAATGTTGCTTCTTTGCTTTGTTGTCTGTTAGGTGTACATGGGACACTGTTGAGTCATCCCTTGAGTCAGGTGTCTTTTTTATGCCTGAATGATTCATAGGTTAGTGTTAGGTGTCTCAATAAATAAACATGCATTCCTATGAAAATGGTCGGGTACAAGGACTGGAGTGAAAATGAATGTAAATCAGCCAATGTACAAAGAAAAGCTTTGAAAGTTATTCAGAAAGGCTGAAGAAACTATTGCTAAGGCAACTTTAAAAAAATATTAAAAAGTCTGGCTTATTGGAACTGAGATTTAAATAAAACCTTGGAGGCTAAAGACTTTTGCACAGCAGAAGTAATTTGGATTTGTAAAAATGGTAATGTGATGACCTGATAAAGTATCTGGGAGGCCACTTTAGCTTTATATCAGCAATTTAGACTTCATATTATTCATATGTAATACATAATTCTGCTTCTTTGCAGACTCTAAAACATGTTAATGTGTATCCTCTTAGGAACGTGTTGTGGTGGAGAGTTCTGATTGGCTGGCAGTGGTTCCATATTGGGCAACTTGGCCCTATCAGACATTGTTGTTACCAAGACGACACGTCCTCCGAATGAGTGACTTGACAACAGAGGAAAGAGAGGGTGAGTGTGTGTTTTAAGACTGTCTGTGTGTAAGGATTCTTACAGAGTCAGTGACTGAGAGAGTGATACGGCAATTTAGAGTTCTCTGAGGTGAAACTGTGATTGAGCAAAGAACCTGCAGCTTTAATTTCTGATATGTATCATCTTCAAAGTAGAAAAAGTATATAATTTTATACCCTTTTACACACTTTAAGTTCATAAAGTGTTGTCTAAGCTGTTTAAGTACTATGTAACTACAGAATATTACAGAGTATTGCCTTTTAATACCTTTGACAAATCCTGCAATATGTGAAATTATTGTAACTGATTACTTAATTTTTTGTTATTGTTGGGCAATTTTTTTTGTAAAATAATGATTAACTTTATCTTTCGGTTTTCGTGTTAACACTATTCCAAATAATTCATCAATGTTAAAGTATGGTTTAATGGTTTACATGCATTTAAGATTAAAGACATTATAGACATTATGTACTTGATTAAAAATGCAAATACATCACCTTTTCTCCAACATATAGGCCAATGACAGAATGTTTTTGAACTGTGTTACAAATATTTTAGCTCTCAAAGATAGAGATAGATAAAGATAAAATTAAAGAAGAGATCATATTTTAGATATTAGAAGTGAAACTAATGATTAATTGTGACAGATTCATTTTTTTTTATTTATCTGTCGTGTGTGTGTGTGTGTGTGTGTGTGTGTGTGTGTGTGTGTGTGTGTTTGTAATTGTTTGTATACTAATAATTATGGACTTTTTTCTGAGTTTTATATTCCAGTTTTCCTCCAAAATACAGATTTTTATTTTTTCATTTTTCAGTTCAAAGCTGTTTTGCTTGCACATTTGTTTCTCATTTCACATTTAAAGTTTTTTTTTCCACTCTTACATCCTTGCTTCAGCTTCCCTTCCTCATCTAGTTAATTTTTAACTATGCGCACAGGTATATAAGTATATGTAAATGTATTCATGCTCCCTATTTTCCACACTATTTGCATTTAGTCATTGTATCTATGTCTGTGTTACTGTTTGTCAGGTCTGGCTGCCATTATGAAGCGACTACTGACCAAGTATGACAATCTGTTCGAAGTGTCTTTTCCTTACTCCATGGGCTGGCATGGTAAGACACAAAGTGGGATGGTCGGGGGGGAATTAAAAAGAAACAGTTCTGGCATAAATATTTTTATGATATTTTAAGAGAGTGAAAGAAATGTGAGAGACAGATAGCAGAAAACTTTCAAGATAATTTTAGTTTAAATAAATAGATGGATGAATCACATGTAGACTACTACAAAACTGATACTCTTTGCATATCAGCTTAGTTATTTAGAATCAGGTCCATATAATATATAATATAATATATCCATATAATAATATTTGGAAAATGACACAGATTGTATATCTTTGCCTCTGTGAACTGTCACAGTGGATTTTAAATCAGTCAGTCAAGGTGTGATTGAAGTGCAGACTCTCAGCTTTAAATCAAGGGGTTTACTAAATGTATTGCCTTAACTGTTCAGCAATTACAGCCATTTTTTTTATACAGTGCCCCATTTTCAAAATTAACTGAAAAAACTAACATAATTTTAAATATTAGGAAGTTTTCACTACTACTGCCTGACATCTAGAACCCATGGGCATCACCAAATGATGTATTTTCTCCTTTGAGATGCTTTGCTAGGCCTTCACTGCAATCACTTTGCTTGTGCTTTGTCCATCTTTCGTTGGTTTTGTCTTTAGCAACCGAAGTGCATGCTCTATTGGTTGAGATCAGGTGAGTGACCTGGCCTTGAAAGGATGTCCAATTCCTTTTCCTTGAGAACCTCTTGGGTCGCTTTTGCACTGTGCTTTGGGTCATTATCAATTTATACTGTAAAGTTCCATCCAATCGATTTTGCAGGATTTGACTGGATCTGAGTGATCAGCTAATGCAGTTATTATAGAATAATCTGTAAAAATGTGTGTTTTCAAGTGTTTTCATAGTCAGTATTTAAATGATTTCTCATACCAAACCAAATTGGCACCAATGAGAAGTCATATGGAAGGAGAGTGATTAAAATTCTGTCACACCTTATGTTTTTGACAGCCCCACAGATTTTTAATACCCCAAATCCACCCCACTTCCACTTCATATGCATTATATTTTCTGCAACACAAGATGCCACTTCTCGCCTTTTTCCTTACATCCTTCTCTCTCATATTGTTTTTCTTTGAGCTTTCAATTGCTTTCCACCACCTCTTGTTATATTTAATCATTTGTGCCACCCTTTCTCCATGAAGTCAACGTTCACCCTGTGACATGCTTTTAATAATGGCAGATCGGCATAATTAACATGCAGAGGACTTCTCATCCCCAATCTTCCACCTATCTCCTTGTTTGATCGGTCTTTTCTCTCCAACATAATTTTGCAAAGGCACTTCATCATACACCAACACAAAATGAACATATGAATATTGATCAGCTCGTCCAATGTCACTGGAAAGATACATATTCGTTAAGGTGCAACACACGTTTTCTGATGTTTAGATAGCTCTTGCTGCAATTTCATCATCTCTGCTGTAATAAATTAGTTGATAAAGTCTCAGCTTTGGCATCAGCCACTTACTGTGTTACCACTTTAGTGTGCACTCAGACACATTGAAATATTTACATTTTTAAAACTTCTACAAAGAAGACAACCTTGTTGTCTCTTACGTAAAACAGGAGATCTTACAGATAAAGAGGACTCACACATGGTGTAATTTATACTCTTCCAGTTTGGCATATGTTAAATGCCAGACTGGCATTTAACATATTTCTTTTTTTAATAAATCCATACTGACTGAATGTTATCATAGATAACATTTAGTTTTGTAGCTTGCCATCACCAGTGTGTGAATGTGTGTGTGAATGGGTGGATGACTGGTTGTGTAAAGCGCTTTGGGGTCCTTAGGGACTAGTAAAGTGCTATACAAATACAGAGCATTTACCATTTTAGTTTTGATTTGAGATTCTACTTAAACACATTTGATTGATTTCTAATTGTCTTTTTTGGCCAGTTAGGGTAGGAATAAGATGTAATCACCTCAGAATCATAGTTTCCTGGCAATCAGTGTTTTCCATATTTACTCTCTTTTAGCTCTGTTTTGGTTCCCTTTGGGGAAATATCAGCATGCTTTGCAGTTAACTTTGTCTGCTTACCATTTTGTGCAGGGATGAAAGTGTTGAGACACACCTCTTAATCATGCTTTATTCAGTTTCTTGCGACGGGTGTATAAAGTCATGCACTCAGTCTGTCTTTACAAACAATTATGAAAGAATGGTTTGTTCTTAAGAGCTCACTGAGCACGGTGCTGCAATAGGATGCCACCACTGCAGCAAGTCGTTCTGTGTAATTCCATTCCTTATATATATTCATTGATCTGACCAAATTCTACAAAAATAAGGCTGGGCGACCTCCAAAAATAAATGTTATTTTCAACCATTTAGTGCCTAAAATTGCACTGGTTTAAATTGACTATTGAATATTTTTTTTCTACTTTGAATACAAAAAATCAGACTGAACTGAAATATTTTATTTTAACGATTTTTTAACCATTGGTTGCACACAGAGATATTTCACAAATGACTATACTGTTACCACATTTTGTTTGACATCCTCATTGTGAAATCCAAACGACATCGAGTCTCATTCCCTTGCTTGTTTAAAACTCCCACTGTCACCATATTTTTCCCTATAGTAGTATATAAACACACATGCTAGGTAAAAAGTGTTCCGGTTGGGAAGGGGAATTAATGATGCATTCGCAGTGTGTGGGAGAAACCCCCCCACAGTGAATTACATGCAGACTGGCTTAATATTGCTAAGGCAATTTATACTCAGTGGTTACAATATAGCCTTTTGAACCATCGTACGTGGAAAAAGCTGCGATACATAGAGTATATTTGATATATCGCCCACCCCTACACCAAAATGGACCACCTCCATACCTCCCCTGCCACCTGCTCCTAGATCAAAGATTTCCTCAAAAACCAGCCTCAATCAGTCCGACTCAACCCCCACCCCTCGCCCCCACTGTCACTCAGCACCAGATACCCTGTACACATATGACTGCACACCTACCCACCTAACCAACCTCATCGTCAAGTATGCCAAAGACATCACTGTGGTTGGGCTCATCGCTGATGGAGATAAGACAGTGTACAGGGTAGAAGTACAGAACTTCAGAAAATAACCCAAAGCTGAACATCCTTAAAACAAAAGGACTCGTAATGGACAGACAGGTCCACTCTCCTCTCATTATAATTGGAGAATGGGAGAAATCTGTCTCCACCTTCAGGTTTCTGGTCACCCACCAGTGGCTGCACTTCCTCTGTGTCCTGAGGAAGAATAACCTGGACCAGATGCTGCTGTCCTTCTACTGCTCCTCGGTAGAGATCGTGCTCTCCTACTGCCTGGGTGTTTTTACTCTGGAGCCACAACCGAGAGCAGGAAGGCTGTGCAGAGGGTAATTAACACTGCCACCACAAAAAATCATTGGCTGCCTTCCGCTGCCCCTGGAGACCATTGCTGGATTCTCCTGTCTCATGAAAGCCAGGGCCATCACAAGTGACCCCTTGCACCCCGCCCACCACCTGTTTGATCCGCTGCTCTCTGGTTGGTGCCTCAGGTCAATCAGGTCCCACACCTCCAGACTCACAAATAGGTTCCTCCCGTGGGCCATTCGGACTGTCAACAAACACTGTCTTCCCACACCCTACCCCTTGCCCACCAGCATTGCCGCATAGAGCTATGGTCTAAGTAACCTTAACCACTCAGGCCACTCACACGCAGACTCTTTTCAGACCAAGTCTTTTCTTTGCACTGCCTTCAAGCAATTTGTAACTATTTTGTTCTCCAATGTGTGCCTTTCTCTTATTTTTGTATATATCCCTCTTGATTGTATATATTTTTCCTGTTTGCTATTTATTCCTACTGTCTACTATTTATACTTTATTCTGGCACAGTTGGTGTGAAGCACCTACAATTTTGTTGTACATGTAGAATAACAATAAAGGACTACTCTATTCTATTCTACTCTATTCTATGCTGTGCTGTGCTATGCTATGCTAATATTGTGAAGTGGACATGTTTAGGAATTGCAATAATTTAGTCAAAAACTGGCAGACCATGTACAGATACAGAGCAGGGTCGCTGAGTGCTGATAGCATTGTGCATAAAGCCACCAATGTTATGGTGATACAACAATTGCAGAGTTGCAAACCTCCTATGGCATTAACATTAGAACAATGGCTAGAGCTTCATGACATGGGTTTCCATGGCCAAGCAGCTGCATGAAAGCATTACATTATAGAGTGGTTTAATGCACTCCATCCACCATTGGACCCTTGAGCAATGGAAGTATGTTCTTTGGATTAATTGTGCATCTAGGGCTGCAGTTTTAATCTTAATCATGATTTTGGCTTCTTAAAATTAAATGAGGATCATCAAGTGATGTTTAAATTGCCTACTCCACCAACAGAACACAAAGCAAAAGCAAATAAAGTGTCCCCTAAATATTCACTGCCTGAATATTTCCCTGAGTATACCAGTCACAGTTTTTTTCCTGTGCCATGCAGCTTGAAGTTTCCTGCACCAGTCTAGAAAAGTAACAATACATTAAAAAGAAAAAGATGTACAACAAAGTTCAAATGTCTGCCACAGCAGAAGTTGAAGAACTTTCCCTTGAAGTGGATAAACATCCATTATTTATAAGTACTTTGGACTGAGCAAAAGTGATGTTAACCAAGAACAAATCATATGCAAAGAGTTCACTGCAAAGTTACACAACTGCCTGGAAACACAAATTACAAAACTACAGTGTAACTAATGCTTGAAGGCCAAGAAAAGCAATGCAGCTGCTGCTAATATAAATTGTCCAACATTAACAGTCCATCCAAATCAAAAAGATCCACTGAAGATGTGAAGATAGTGTTCTGTTTACAGATGCAATGAACAAATTCTGTCAGTAAAATCAATGAATAATCATGACAAATAATCATGATCTCAATATTGATCAAAAATAATCATGACAATCCTTTTGACTATGACTAAGCAACCCTTGTGTCAGCTATAGTGTTTGGCAGAGGAGGGATGCTATTTTGTTTGAGGTTTTTTTGTTTTGTTTTGTTTTAGTTCTGGGTTGGGCTGTGCTCCTAAGTGCCAGTGAAGGTGAATCTCAAAACTTTAGTTTACAATTTTAGACAATTCTGTGCTTCCAAATTTGGATGAAACATGGTTGGATGTCTTTGGTGAGAAAGAACTTTGCTGGCTTGCATAGAGCCTTGACCTTAACCCCACAGAACACCTTTGGGATAAATTGGAACAGAGATTGTTGTTGGACGGTAGGATCTCACTTGCAGTGTCTGACCTCATGAGTTGTTTTCCTGGATGAATGGGCAAAGATTCCCATAAACATACTCCAAAATATTGTGTAATTCATTCCCAAAAGAGTGGAAGCAGTCAAATCAATAGACTTAGAATGAGATATCATAAAAGCCCCTTTAGGTGTAGGTGGCCCATTACTTATTTATTTATTTTTTCGTCCATGTAATGTCTGTAGAGCATTTTTGCTAAAAAAAAAGAAAAAAAAAAGAAAAAAAAAGAAAAAAGCTGTAAAGTCAGAAAAGGTATTTGATCCTCTTGGAGGAAAGCTGAATTTGTTGTTGAGTAACAAGTCATTGCGAATTGAATACATGGCAGTGGTTTGGCATGCAACTGAAGACATGTTTTGCCTTTGTGATGAAATAAATTTACATATTTATAAAATGGTGCAGGTGGCTCTTCTAAATGTTTTGCTGCTCTTTTATATTTTCAGTTTAACTAACGTTTATTTGCTGTCATGTATTTCAACGCTGCACCCATTTTTCTTGTACCTCCCCGTAATTTATAACTCATAAGGGAAATGACAGAGCAGCAAAGGAGTACATAGCAAGTGAAAAGGAAAATAAACTTGTGGGAACTGTAGAAAAATATCACTTTTGCAATTTATATTGGATATCAAATATCAATCCAAAATAAGTTTTCCGAGGTGAAGAAGCAACTTGTACACAAAAACAAGATTTCAGACTTTATCCAGAAAGTTCTCTGCTTTTTACTGAGCTGCTTCGTGAACTGGCTGATAGTAACCTGTACTTTAGAAAGTAAAGGAAATACATTACATACTGTGAGTCAAGCCACAGAAATGTCCTTGCATCGTGTTCAAGCTGGGACAGAGGTTAGCAGAGTGCAGTGATGCGATAAGGTGATGAATGACAGAAAGGACTGTAGTGCTATCATGGCTGAGTGGACAGAGTGATCCTTGTATAAGCTAAAGGTTGCCGGTTCAATCCTTGCAGCACCTGTGCCCTGTGAGTTGTTTTACTGAAAGGAAATCTCACTGCTCACTGACTGTATGTGAGAAGACAAAATCAATATTTTATTAATGATGACCAAAACTACTGTATTCCCATCAGTCTCATCTGGTCTTTGCATTTAGTAAGTAACCAAGTAACACATTAAATTAATACTGAGACACAGTACCTGTCAGACATCAGATTTTTCATTTCAATACATGAAATTATGAAGTTAGCATTGTCCTTGTGAGTATATCAGTATGCTAAATTTAGCATTTAGCTTAAAGGTCAACTGTCTACTGGTATTTGGTCTGTTGTAATTCCCCATTTTTTAATTTTTGTTGTGACTTATGTCTTCTTCCATTAGCATCCTCAGACCAGGGAAGGGTTTGATAGCAATCTGACTGGAAAGTAGTCTGTTATGTTCCAGAGAGCCAGTTTTTGGTCCATAAATATCTCTTGACAGATCAGTTTCAGAAAATGAAATCCTGTATTTTTAAGACCTACCACCTGAGTTGTCATGCTATCATTTTTTTCTAAAGGAGGTCACTAGGAACAAGGCAGCCCACATGAAAGATAGTTTTAAAAGGCGAGATGAAACACTCCCACCCAAACTGCAGTGTGGTGAAAAGGACAGAGGGCACCAGAGGACACAGTCATCGAATCACTTTCTTCTTTTTATTTTATTTGATATCAAATCTTTGAAGCACTCTAAAGTTGCCCATGGTGAAAGATCCCACAGATCTTGTGTTAAGTTTTGACTTTAATCTTCTAGTCTGTTTCATTTCTTAGAGTCTAAAAGACTCAGGTCAAGTTAAAGCAATGTGTTGAAGGTTGTAAGCAGGGACTCAGTAGCTGCACCTTTATTTTTTAGCAAACAGAATGACTTTGATACATTGGAGAATTGTCTCAGTTTAACAATTAAGACACCGTATTTCAAAATTAGGCCTTTAAATGTTAGAATATTAAGCTAATACATATTTTGTTCAGTTTTGTAGTGTGCACTTACCCAAAAACCTATAGGCAGGTTTTTATTGACACATTCTGTACTTGCAGATGAGGCCTGGGGATTAAATGCCTGCCTGTTTCCTGCTACGTTTTGTATATCTTGAAAGATTTCAGAGAGTTATGAATGCTTTGTCAACATGGTGTGTTGTACTTTTTTCCACATCATTCACATCAGCATACTTTTAACTATTGTTCCATGCATATGTTTAAACATATTTAAAATAGACAGCTCATTTCAGATCAATGACATTTCAATGGAATTTAAACCTGGACTTTTTCCCCCTTTACCCTCAATTTCTTATGTTTGTGCAGTTCTTTGGTGTATTATTTTAAGCATTATATAATTTAAAACATATAGTTAGATCACTGACCCCAAGCCTTCTAGTCCTATAGGCAACAACTTTACTTTAAACTTTGTTTAAACACACTGACCTCTCACTCTATGTATACAACACATAGCTTTCATATCAGTTTCTACCTGTTTCTTTATTGTAGTTCATTTGGCAGAAGCCAGCTCTTATTATTTAGTGCTGGGCTTATTAGTGTCAGAGTGGTGACACAGAAAGATGGAGGACTGGGTGGATTCTGTTTGAGTCACCTGGGAAATAATACATTATATTAAACTACCTTTCTGTTCCTTCAGGAGGCTTGCAGAGAGATGTGTAGCACATCACAGACAATATTAACAGGCTGAGTAAAGGACTAGAACACAGATTGAGGCAGACACTTAGGGAGTGGAGTAAAACTGGGACCACAGTATGCAGGGTAACAGTGATGTATGGTAGTCGTAAAACATCTGTCAGATATATAGTGTTATTGCTTGTCTTTGAAAATTACACTGCTAACTGTTCTGATTTGTGGCCCCATATCCAGGAATATCTGTAACTTTGTTAACTGTGAAATAATGCACCCAGTAATATACTGAAACGCATGCCAGCAGAGCAAACACACCCAAAGACGATTTAAAGCTAGGTAATTGTCTTCTAATAGGAACATCTGTCTCTATTCATTCTTTATCTGACTGCTTCAGGCTTTTCTTTGTTCCTCCTTTTTTTTTCTCCCCCATCCATTAGTTTTTTTTATGTCGCCCTCTTGTCATCTGTATCTGTGTCTGATCAGACCCCATTGTCAGGAAACTCACTCAAAAGGAGAAGCTTTCTTTGCGAGTACAATGTCCCAAGGGATATTTCATACTTCTTTTGCAAAGATATGTGCCACTGCATTTTTTTCTTCCCTGATCACTTAATTACCTTGCAGTAAGATACAAAAAGTTATTTAAATGCTTCACTCATAAATCAGTGAGTATGTATTGTTGGTCTTGGCACTTAGGGGATTTAGAGACTCGATGTAATAACGCAAATGTTTTCGCAATTTTCTGCAAGTTTTATGAATTTACATATGCAGATGGTAGCAAATTAAAGGCAAAAGGCAGAATTAAATGGCAGACAAACATGATGAATGCAAATGATCGAATGACCATGAAAGTTATGGTAATTATAAGCTATTGCTTTTGTGAGTCACCAGATCTGAACCCAGCTGAACAGCAACAGGAGGCACATTTGCACACTGTTTTTCTTTTAAATCAGAAAGCATGTCCTCATAAAAGCCCAAGTTGGAGGGAGGCTTTTGTTTCTGTTACACTACATCATGGGTTATTCTTTAATTTACCATGTTAGTTAACTGATTGTTAACTAACATGGTAAATTAAAGATCTACAGCTCAAAGTGCTTAATGAGCAGAGCGCCTTGTTGACACAGCGTGGATGGCACAGAGATAAATGAGCTTGTTGTGAGCTGGCAGTGCATATTTTTACCCTTTAGTGTTCTTGATTGTGCTCTCGTCAATGTGTGAGTGTGCTTGTGTATTTATTTGTTTCGTAGTTTCACAGGCACACTGAGGAAATAAATAATAAGATACTTTGCTAGGTACGCATGATCCACTGCTGGTCTGAGTAGAGTTTCAGAAACTCATGATCTCCTGGGATTTTTCCACACAACCATCTCTAGAGGTTACAGAGAATGGTATGAAAAAGAGAAGGTATCTAAACAAAAACGCCAAATGAAATGACCAAACTGGCTGCTCATCCTGTCGGCTAAGAACAGGACACTAATGCTACATTTTGCACAGGCTCATTAAATTAGATGGTGGAAAATTGGAAAAACGGTCACTGGTCAAATGAATCTCGATTTTTGCTGCAGCATTTGTATATTAGGGTCAGAATTCGGTATAAACAACATGAAAGCATAGATCCACCCATCTTGTATCAATTGTTCAGGCTGTTGGTGTTGATGGACTGCTTTCAATAACACATTATGTCACAAAGCTCATCGTTACTGGTTTCTTGAAAATAACAACGAGTTCAGTGTACTCATATGGCCTCCACAGTCACCAAATCTGAAACCAATGCAGTACTTTTGGTATGTGCTGGACTCAGACATTCACATCACGGACCAAAATATCTGAGGATCTTGTGGAATCAGTGCCACAGAGGCAGTCCTGAAGGGAAGGGGTCCAACCCCTACTAGCAAGTTGTACATAACAAAGACGCTAGTGAGTGTATTTTAACATGCAGTGTCATACTGTCCTTCGAAAATTACAGTTCCTAGACTTGAAACATGGTGTCTTAACATCAAAATATAAAGGAGCAGGCATTCATGACTCTTTCACCAAGCCCTTGATGTGATATGTCAGATATATTTTTCATGGCTGCTTAGCATAGGCATCCTTTTTGTCCTTTGATTTGCCTTCTTGATTTTCCATGTCACCGCTAGACCAGACTGGCTCTCACAGAAACGAGCATAAACAGTTTCACCACAACAGACTAACAGTTTAACATTATCGTGCTTTCATTCTTATTCTTCAGACTGATCCTACACAAGGTTCTTCAGGATCTGTGGACCTATCAATATGAAAGCATCAGTATGCATATATAGAAAGTCTCAGGTCTCTAGGGTTGTGGAAGAAGTTGAACATTAGCAACCTTAATCTTTCTGAATAATCTGTAGTCTCAATCTGTAGCAGGGGTGTGGTCTCTGTCTCCACTGCTGTGGAGGGGTGGTGCAGCGGGCTTGAGGGTCAGTGCTGCTGTGGTTGGCAGGGCAGCTGCTGCTACTCAGTAATTAGTTTCTCCCTATTTCAGTGACGCAGGGGCTCGAGAGAGGAGCTGAGTCTGGAGTGGAGAAGCAGCTAAAAAAGCTGACCTCCCAACATAAGAAAAAAGAAAAGACGTATTGTGCAAATAAAACATGACAAAACTGTCACCTGAGATGGGGTCCATTCATTTCACACAATCCAACTCAAGATTCTCTTCTGTCTTCTTTTTTTCCAGGAGCGCCTACTGGCCCATATTTAAAAGAAGATAACTCCCACTGGCAGCTTCATGCTCACTACTACCCACCTCTGCTGCGTTCAGCAACAGTTAAGAAGTTTATGGTGGGTTATGAGATGCTCGCCCAGGAGCAAAGAGATCTCACCCCTGAACAGGTAATACATTTATGCACATGCATTTATACCGAGCAGAGAACATGAACTTTCTGCAGTGTACAAAACGTAATGTGTTTTCTGATTTGTTCTCATCTCCATTGAGCCTATCCAGACTACAGTCAAATGTCATAGTAACTATTTTTTACTCAAAGCTTCCTATAGTGAGTAACTACTGTAAGTAGAAGCTCAGCATCATAAACTGGATAATATTCAATCATAAGTCAAAGTTGTCATTTTTATTATGGGACCGACACCTTAATTTTTGATTTCCAAATATGTTTGCAAATATTAATGTTGGGGATAAAAAGCTAATGTCTTTAAATCAAAAAAAAGAAAAAAACATAAGTACAGGATTCAACTGATTCATGCTTCTGCTTTGAAAATGCATAAAACTCCATAAAATTGCATAAAAACTATGTCAAACTGCATAATAACTTTGTGTTTGTTGCCTTAGGCTGCCGAGAAGCTAAGAAACCTGCCAGAAGAGCACTATAAAACCAGATAGATCCATGAAAACCAGAGCAAGAAAGGCATTGAATTGTAACAAACTGTGTGAAGGTTGGAAGACATGTATTTAAAAGATTTGTTATTTTAAAAAAAACAAAACAAACAGTCGCATTTGCAAGAGACAAAAACCTCGTCTCAGAGTTACATGGTTAAGTACCATTTCCGACACAGGGCCGAAAGCTTTTTCTACATGCACCGATCAAAGGAATATGTGAATATTTTCTATATTCAGTACACATGTACAAAATTTGGTACTGGATTTCTGACTGTAATAAAGGACTTTAAATAAAATGTGTGTGAAACCTCTCCTTTATACTTCAAAGAAGATAAAGAGCAAACAGTATTCTCCCCTTCCTCACATCCCTTCTGTTAAATACTTTGTGTGGTTATATTGGAAAGTGTTCAGCCACAAAGGCGTTTCCTCAACAAAAACACAGAGTGTTTTGTTAGTCAAATGAAAGTCTTCACTAGAATATTGAAAAACTGGGCTAGGTCTAAGACTGTGCTACTCTTATTTTCATTATTATTGTTTTTTTCTGTTTTTTAATCATAATGTCTTAACGTTCAACACTGAGAAGTTATCCTTCTTTCTGATACTAAATCTATGGTCAGTGGTGATGTGGGACAAATTAGAGCTATTAGAGGACTCGTGAAATAAAATGTTCTACCTGCTACAGTACGAAACACAACAGTAAGTACTGTACTCGTGACATGTTAAATGAGGTGTGCTCTCACTATGATAACAGTAGATGGTACTGTTGTTTAAAAAGTAAGGGGGATGATTTGGTTTAGGCTGAGAATTGACAAGGCTTTAGTTAACACCACTACCTTCCCAGTCTCCTTTTCAGGTTTTGATGTAGCCAAAACCTTTACAGTAGTAAACATTGCCTTTCTCCTTAGAGAATTTATCAACAGTGAGTATGACTTTGCTAAAGGCCTTCTTTGATCCATTTTTATTATTAATGATTGATTAAAAATGGGGGCTTCAGGTCTTTTTCAGTTGTGACGAAGAAAAAATGGCACAGTGTGTAGCTACAGAACATTAGAGCAGGGTATTCATATTCATACCATGTTGCTGCACACGATAATTCCCATTGTAGACATTCGTTATTCATCTTAAAAAATTACTGCAGTGTCACAACGGGACTTGCTCATCTTTACTTCCTAAACACGTTTCTTTTTATTGGGATAATCAGCGCTGCCTTAAAACAGAGCCAAATAGCTGATAATTAACAGAAAACCACACAAATTGCCACATGCTGTGTTCTGGGGAAAGTGTTGTTTCATGATCATGCCGCGTTCCCCCTTCATTATGCAGTTAGCAAGCGGAGTTTGTCTGTGCCTGCAAATCCACAAGGGGATGAACCCAACAGTGTCAGAAAGCATCGCCGGTACTCATAGAAGTTAAAATAATTGTTTTTTCCTAGTAAATGTAACTCTTTTTAGGTGTTATCTGGTGCTTAGAACTGATTAGATATTAGACTAGAGCGGTGGAAAATCTGTATATTTTAATTAAGATTTTTAGCATCATAGATAAAACTATTCTTTATCTATATAAAGTCACTTTAACAAATGTATCAGTTTCACTAAAACTCAGCATGCAATCATGTTGTATTCCTCGACAGCCGCTATGAAAATCCAACAGTATGAAACTGTAACAGCATGAAAATCCAAGCAAAATATGGTTTGACAGAATGAATCTTTCAAAGCAAGACAAAAGGGGTCATACTTGCTTAACAAGTTGCACAAACATTTAAAAGAAATTAAAAAAGAAACAGATGAAACCTGCAGAAGCACAGCAAACCGCAACACACTGTGGATCGCTGTTTTTTCCTTTGTTTTTTAAGCTCCTCGAACTCATTTACTTTAATTGGAATGCACCATGTACATGGGTGAGCACACGTTGTACTAAACCCATAGGGGAACATTAGCCAAGAGTTCTCAGAGCCTGCTGAAATCCAAATTTGGCTACAGAAACACAAACATACACTTTAAGGCATCAACACAGGAGTAAATAAACTTGCTTCAAAACAGTTTTCCTTCCTTCCCCCACTTGTCAGCAGTCAGCAAGTGACTTCCTGTCACTTGCTGCTAAGAGAAACTGATGATGTGCAACCGTTTTCATCATGGCTGAATTAAGCAAAAGCAAATATCATCACACATTACCAGAGTGGTACCTTTAAGGACATCATAACCTGTTAATGTTATGTTAATGAGTTACTTATCTCCTTTTCCACACACTGTGCAGCATTTTTGTTTGAAGGCTGGCAGCCGGAATATGCTGTTACATTTAAGAGGAAACATCAAACATGAATCCAGCAATGTCAGTGTCAATTAGATAAAATAAAATCATCTTTCCATCAGCTTTTCTTTCCATCAATAGAGCAGCTACTTCCCCCTCTGTCAAGCATAGAAGTGGATTTCAGGCATGCACAAAAACATTGGCAATATCTGCACACGCAATGTCAAATAAGCAATATCAGCTACAGACACACATCACTTTCATTATTTGTACTGCTTCCACTCAACCTCAGCTTCAGTTTTTCTATAAATATTAATGTCGATTCCAGGTTTTCTTACATTTTATGGTTGAGCAGTAGAGATGTAGGTGCAGTTTATAAACAGAGAGGTTCTTTGGAGTCATGGTTACTGGTGAGCTTGTGTGTGAGTGTATAACCCTTTTTATGTACTGTGACAGACCTCATTCATTCAGGTCAATATTTATCCAGTCCTCCAGGCTCACCATGGATCCCCTTCTCATCTCTTTCATCACTCCTTTGAGACTCTGTGTATGTGTGTGTGTGTGTTTGTTGACAATATATATTTTCTATCTCCACACACAAAGAGGAGTCTGTGTTTGTGTCTTACCCTTGTGAATCTCCTTACTGGCAGAGGAAAGAAGATAGGTTGGCTTCTGTGCCAAATTGTTGTTGCTTGTCTTTTGCAGGCGTTCTGGTAGAGAATTGTTCTCCCAGTGCTAGCTATTGATGCCAGATGAAATCTGGTTAATTTGCATGGCCCTGTTGTATCAACATTTTTGTGTGTTTTTAAAAAATTAAGCAGTAGGCAAAATAATTATTGATTAAAAGACTGGATGCGATATCAGGAACATGTGCATGACTTCCCAGTAGAATACAGTGAAACAGCATTCACAGTTTACACAGAACTGTGTTGATTTGAGTCAACTGGGTGCATGTCTTTACCAGATTTTTAGGAAAATTACAAAAATGTCAAGCTGTTAGCACTAAAGGGGTCACCAAATCAACAAAATTCATCTCATGGAAATAAAAAATGTGTGTGCAACTGGTCACAGGTTGATAGTCCAACAAAAAGAGCTCGTGAACAGATCCAGCTATCATATTTGGCATTCTAATGTGATCGCGCTTTCAATTTAGGATGCAAATTCAGGTTGGCAAAAGAGTTTATTTCAAAAGATTTTATTGAAGAATTTGGAACCCACTCCCCACTCGTCTGCTGGCTGACCAAAGAGAGTGAAATAAATCCAGGCATCGCTAACAGCTCAGCAGACTCCAATTAGAGGGCAGCGTGAGCAGGTCTCTCACCTGTTAATCTGTCACCTCACTGGGTGCTGTAGATCCTGAGATGAAACAGAAGAAGGGGATGCAGGGGGATAGAAAGGTAAGGAGGAGGGCACACACACACACACAAAACATAAGAAGGATGAGGAGGAGGTTGTGGCAACAGTTTCTGAGGACACCGTAGAGTTACTTAATTAGATTTTGAAAAAAAAAAATGAAATAAATAAAACTAAAAATTCACTTCCCACAGGCTGCAGCCTTAAAAAAAAATCACAATTTCAATTTATTGTTACATAAGGTTGTTTATCTTTATTGGCTATTGAATTTGATTTTATTATATTGCAGGATGTTCCTGCAATTTGTTCCATTTTATAGTCTGAGTCCCTTTTTTTTCTTTTACGGGGCTCTGACATGTCACCCTCCCACTCATCTGTGCCTGACCACATCAGCTCTGTTTCCTTTGCACTTAGCTCAGCACAGCTCTGACATATTATTGCCTTATAAATGTGCTTTCATTATAACAAACAGTTTCCTGCATGACCACCAAACACTGGGATTCATTTGGAGTCATGTTTCTGCAAGCAGTTTCTAAGTTGCTGTGGGATGCTTGTTGCTAATATGGTCTCAGCTGGGTTGTGGAGATCAAGGAGTACAATGTAAAGGTTATTAAACCAAAATGATAGCGCTACAGTATGTATCACCACTGGGGGGGGGGGTGTCTGCACTGTTTTTTGATTTACTGGTAGTTGTATGTGTTGAACTTAAGTTATGTGGAAATTATTTTCTGATGCCTTTGCACAGCTTTTTATTCTTGCAGCTTCTGGCAGCAGCAGCAGCTTGTGGTGTTTCTGACTGACCATGCAAATTAATTTTGAGAATAAACACCAGTGACAGTTGTTAGTTATCCTTTTTTAAAGCCCTCGCAGTGCCAGAGGAGACAAATGATAGAATGTGGTAGTCTTTTGTCCCCATAAACTACAAGAAAAAAAGATAAATCTCTCAAAGACAAAATGGACTTTGGTTTTAGCAGTTTTGACAAAGCTGGGAAAGTGGTCAAACTTGGGCACCGTGGATAAATATGGATCCTCTTTTTCATGCCTTTCATCACTTTGTTGAGTCTTTTGTTGTGCATATTTCTGTATTATAGACGTATTAAAAGGTCGCCCTTACTGCACTACCGAGAAGCTTTTGTTTCAGATAAAGGAAAGTCAAGACATAAGGGATATGTCTGTTAACTGAAAAGGAATTTCTTATAATTACACTTTTCATTGTGTTTTCACCTTTATTTATTTATTTATTGTTCCTTGGAGCTTAATTTTAAATCAGGTCAACAACAAAGCTAAGAACTTTCACAGCTGGTTCCTAAACCCATGCAGTTCTTCTTTTTTGTTGCCTAAGATTTGCAGAGTTAAAAAAATGCTATCTGAATAACTAAAATATGATGAAAAGAAACATGGGAAAGATCACAACAGAAAGACTGTTGTGTGTCCGTCTCATTTAAGTTTCTTAATAATAATTCTGAATTAATAATTCTAGCTAATTCTGCTTTGTCAAAGTTTATCAGACATACAGTGACTTATCTTTGCATTAGAGGTCTTAAAAAATACATAAATGAATAAATAAATAAACGATTAACTAAATGAAATAAATAAATAAATGAATCAGACCAGCAACAGAATTCGGACAGAGCTGAAAACTTTCACAGTTGCGTCCTGGAGCCATGCAGAGCCGCCATAATGAAAATGAACAAAGAGTGATGGCTTCTACAGCATGCAGGGAGTTTCTAGTGTGACAATGAAAACACTGCTTTGAAAAGATGCAGCAGAATCAGTGTACATACATAAATAAAATAAATATTTAAATACTGTTTGTGGTTTTCTTTCTTCTTTCCCTAACCCTGGTTGTAACAAGCGGTTATTTAAGTTGCTGTAGCCTTCCTATCAGCAATCTGTCCATTCTCCTCTGACCTCAACAAGGTGTTATTTTCCTCAGAAAACTGACACTGACTGTGTAGGAAAATCCCAAATGATCAGCAGTGTCTGAAGTACTCAGACAAACTCCCTTAACTACGATGCCACATTCAAAGGGACTTTCCACTGCACAAAGTGACGTCATTTATAAGTAATTTTGGGCAGTCCAAATTGTATAGACATTGTATAGATATACAGAATTGGTCGTGGACCAGTGGACCCAACGATCTGATCTGCACGTCTATCCAACATCCAGTGTTTAGTGGGTTACATCACCTTTCTTGTTTGGTTTAAACTTTAGCATTCCCCTGTCTATATGCCTAAATATGGCAATTTGGCTGATTATATATATGAATTAAGAAGCAGTTGAACAGTTGCACCTAATAAAGTAACCAGTGAGTGCACTTGCACTTTATATTTTAGCTTTATTAGACAGTGGAGAGAAGAAAACAGGGAAGAAGAAGACACACTAAGAGGCCTTGGAGAAGATTCCAATTCCAGGCTCTGCATTAGCTTTTTTGGCATTTGGTGAGCTACCTGCACACAGTTACTTTGCATTTTATGCTACAAACTGATGATGATTCAGCCTTTGGTTGCATTCACAATAGTAAACTACTGGAAAACACCATTAATCGCTTTTTAGGCTGAATCTAAAGGTGTTACATAACTTTTTAATTTTTATTTTACTTATTATTTATTGATTTTTTTTTTAAATATAAGTCCACAACATGGGGCAACATTAGCACTGTTGCCTCATAGGAAGAAAGTCCAGAGTCCAGTCCTGGGCACTTCTGTCTGGAGTTTGCATGTTCATGTCGCGTCTGCATGGGTTCTCTCTGGGTGCTCCGGCTTCCTTCCACAGTCCAAAGACATGAATGGTGTGAATTTGAGTGTGAACGGCTGACTGTCTCTGTTAGCTTTGTAATAGACGGGTGGCCTGTTCAATTCAATTAAGTTTAATTTATATAGCGCCAAATCACAACAACAGTTGCTTCAAGGATCTACGAGTACTCTGCCTCTCACCCACTGGCAGCTGGGATAGACTCTAGTACCCCCTTGGACCCTGAATTTGATAAGTGGAACAAAATGGATGGATGGATGTCAACAATATACTATACCCTTATTATTAAAGGTTATTATGGGTGGTGTTATAAAAATCACAAGTCTCATTTGTTCTCTTTCCAGTTAATTTTGCTTTTTTGCTTCCCTAACTTTAGACTTTCCACTTTCTTTCTTTCATTTTCCTTGATCATCACCTTCATCCTTTTATCCTCCTTTTCCTTACACTTGCCTTTGTCCTTTCCTCCCACACACATAGATAATTCATCTGTATGAGAGCTGACTAAGCAGCTGTTTGTGTTATTGTGTTGTTGTTGGGTTTTTTATTTTAACATTGACAAGAGAAACAGATACGATCAATAGCCCCACTTGGCTCTGGAGGAGTTTCATAGCTGCCATGAGAATTAACAAGCAGATGGATTTCAGAAACTGAATATTAGCTGCTGCAGCTCAGCACAGACCCAGTCTCCCTTAACTCCACTTCATGAAGCCATAGAGATGGGCGTTGGATTATAAAATTCATTTGTGTGTGCAAGATTAACTGGATAAATCCACTACTCCTGACCCAGTATGAACCTTCCAGATCCCTCAGGTCATCTGGATCCTGTTTTTTGTCAGTTCCCAGAATCAGAACCAGACATGGAGAAGCTGCATTCAGCTTTTATGCTCCATATAGACAGTTCACTTTCCTACAAATCTCACATCAATAATCTCACCCGTTCTGCCTGCTTCTATCTATGCAATATTAACAGATTACTTCCTTCTCTTTCCACCCAGTCTACGTCCATTCTTGTCCACAGTCTTGTTACACCCCGTATTGACTATTGCAACTCTCTTCTGCATGGTCTCCCCCAAAAATCCCTCCATAAGCTTCAACTGGTTCAGCACTCTGCTGCTCGCATTATCACCAGAACCCCCTCCTACCAGCACATCACCCCTGTTCTTCAGGAACTTCACTGGCTCCCTGTGAAATTCCGGATAATATTCAAACTTCTTCTGCTCACCTTCAAGGCCATTCATAACCTCGCTCCTCCTTACCTTTCTGACCTGTTAACCACTACCTGTTCTGCCCGTTCACTTCGATCTTGCTCTTCTATCCAGCTTGCTGTACCTTCCTTCCGCCTCACCACCATGGGAAGCAGAGCTTTCAGCTGCTCTGCTCCCAGGCTGTGGAACTGCCTACCCCCAGAAATAAGAAACATTGGTTCTCTCCCCCAGTTTAAATCCCAACTCAAAACTCATCTGTTCAAATCTGCATATTCACTGTGAATCCACTGTTTGTTAATTTTATCTTGTGCTTTTGTTTTATTGTTCTTATTTTGTCTTTGTTTTACTGTGTCTTCCTATTGTAAAGTGTCCTTGGGTGACTTGAAAGGCGCTCATAAATAAAATTTATTATTATTATTATTATTATTATTATTATTATATATCTGGAACAACCTCCCAGAAAGCCTCAGATCAGCTGAAACACTCAGTTTATTTAAATCCAGGTTGACGACTCACCTGTTCTCAGCTGCATTTGAATAAAGCACCAAATCTGCACAGTTTTACTTTTAAGCTTAAATTTCAAACCTTACATATTAACTACTGATTTTATCTACTGTTCCTTTCTTTCTTTTTTTTCCTATTTTAAATCATGCTTTTTATTTGTTTTTGTGCTTTAATGTCTCTGTAAAGCACTTTGAATCACCTTGCTGTTGAATTGTGCTATATAAATAAACTTGCCTTGCCTTACTATATTCCTAAATCTTTACACTCATTTTAGTTCTTATTCTACTCACATATTTAATATACATAGACCTTCTGACCGTCTCTAGGGACCCCAAAACATGAAGCAGAAATAACAATGTGGCATTATTAAGAACAAATTGATTGACAAAGTGATAAATAAAACTGGAACGATAGAAAAAAAAAAACCCAAACACCTGTGAGATATGGCAAAAACATATACCACTAGGGGGTAGTAGGTGGGCAATGGAGGGTTGGTTAGATCTAAAGAGGAGGCAGATATGTCTCCTCCAACATCAGATCCTACAAAAAGAATTTACTTTAATAGATAATGAAACACAAACACACACACACACACACACTGCAAGGCTGCAAGTAATAACCTGAGCTCTAGTTAAATCAAGATAGGAAATATTGAGCGCTGTATGACTTCTTGTATCAGCCTCTGTGCCTCTGGGCTACAAGAAAACAAAACAAACTAAGTATTTTATCCTGGTTTTCCAAGCACTGTTAAACAAATACTTGTTGACCTGTGTTGTCCACTGCTGCTACAGTTTGTGGATGTTATCTCACTGGCCACTCCATGTTGTTTATTGTCTCGTTCATTGTCTTGTAGAGTTTGTTTTATTACCAAAGCGAGTTACTGAAATCTAATTTAAGCCTCTCTAGGGGGCTGATTTACTTCCTAAATATAAGTCAGTTCTCACTATCAGCTCTGGAAAGTTTGTGAAAGGATCTGACCTTACATTGTAGGAGGATGGGCTATCCTGTGTCTCTATGCTGCTCACACTTTAATCTTTGAAGTGTAGTAAAGCATGTTTCCACCTAACATCTAGCCTTCACTATGTGAAATTGCCACTGGGATATTAGGCAAACATTTGACCTGTTGAATAATGTCAACACAGTATTTTCACACAGCCACAGATGGTGTTAGAGAGAAAAACACGTCTGTGCACATGGTGATCTTCACCTTGATGCCTTCCTAATGTTTTTATTTTTCATAACTTATCAGAGATGTACAAGATAGAGAGATGAAGTATGATGGTCTTGTGAAGTGAAAAAGTGAAGAAGATTCACCCTGAAACAATTTAACACCCCTGTTTATTGCTGGTATTTTGATATTCCAGTGATCCCAGTCAAATTCAGAATGTGTGACATTATGTCGCCAATGACTGATTTTAATAGAACTACGTATTTCTGCTTTATACAACAGCTGTAAATGTCAAATTCTCGTGTGACTTGCATTAAAATCAAATAACTTGTTTTCTGTCTAGCCAGACCAACACCAGTACAGGGTGACACTAATTGGAGGTGAGGCAAGTATATTTCATCTAAAAGCTTTACATGATTAATTTTGATTGCTTTTTGAGTGTTTTTAAGAAATAAATTAATGAAAGTAATGCAATAACTGATCTACCTGCAGTTATGAAGGAAATTTATTTAAAATGTAAGAGATTTATATATCTTAATATATAGTAAATATTATACTTATTATAGTATAATGTATGTAGCATAGTATGAAGAAGAAACAGATACAGCTCTGTCTACTTTATTTAGAGGCTGTTTGAAAGATGGTCCATATGTGAGGCCAAAAAACCCCCCAAAAAGAGAAAACAGAGGAGGCAATTACAACAAGGTGAAGCTTTATATGCCAGAGAATGTGGAAGAGAACAGACAGAAGAACAAAGGGACGGAAACTAAAAAGAAAATTAGGAGAACAGAGAAGGAAGAACAAGAAGAAGGACAGAAAGGGAACTACAGCAACAAAGAGGGTGAATAGACATCAGTGATTAGTACAGGACAGAGTGGTAGACCTTGGGGACTGTGTATGCCTGTGCATTCGCCTCCGAACAAAGCATCAACACAGCTGCAGCATTAGAAACATCCAATGCTGCCACAAAGATGCAGACACACACACTTTTACAATAACATTTTACCATTGTTTTAAATTGCCAGTTCTTTTCATTCTTTCAGCTTTTTTTTCTTCCTTTCAGCTTCTCTATTTAGGGGTCGCCACAGTGGATCATCTGCCTCCATCTCACCCTATGTCTTGCATCCTTTTCTGTTACACCAACCTTCTGCATGCCAGCAGATAATTATTTAAGCTAAATTCTGACACTAATAATGTATAATATTTAACATTTTCACATCTTAATAGTATTTGAACACATTTCCATTTGCTGAAAATAAAGCTGAGTCTGATTAAAATGTGATTAGGTTTCTGTTTGATCATAACCCAAAAAAGCCTTAGATCAACTAACGTTTTGACCAGACAATGGGTCTGTGACACATCAAGGAAAAAATGACTGCCAAATGATTTTTAGCATCATCTGCCTCAGCATTGACCAGGCCCTTCTTTTTCAAGCACATTTCATATGCAAACTGTTGTTGGAATCCAGATCCTCAGCATCTTCATCTGCTCGCTTCATATCACTGACTACTGGCAGACTTTGAGTGTGTACTTGCCTTAAAACCAAAAGACTACTCTGAGTATGCAAGTTATCCTTAGCCAAATTGTGATTTCACTTCACAGAAGAGAAACTAAGTTGCCCGACAGAGTGAAGCTGCAGCTTCCAGTGATTCAGCCAGGTGCTGCTCTAGTTGCTGTGGATGCTGCTGCTGCTGCTTTAGCTGGCTCAAGTCCAATCTCTCTGCCCCAGCACTCTTCTGTTTGTTTTCTGGTGTCATTGTCATTGCCCATTGGATGGATATTATCACAAATATACTGAAAACTGAAGTAACCATGTCCTCTACTCTGCAGTAATTATAACAGACAGACTGTGGTCAATAGATACAGTTAATGTTAACATTTTCAACCTCTGAAGTTTGGATTGGACTTCTTTATGTTAATGTTTCTGGCTTATCAAACACTAACATCAGCACTGCAACAGCTACTTTATTGCCACAAATGCGCAGCAGCTCACTCAGAATATGATTTGCTGAATTATTTAATAAAAATTACTGTGTTTACTGTGTGGGTTACCATGGGAAATTAATAGAGATATTTAGTACACATCTACAGGATAATTTAGAGGGTCCTCATCAATCCTGTAGTAAAAGTTATGATAATGTTGCCTTCATGTTTGCAGTTTATCTCTACTATTATTTTGCTGCTTCTCATCAAATGTAACTTAATAATATGACACCTGAATGTAATTATTTTTCTTGTTAAAAATGAGCCTTGAGTGAACATAGTTTCTATAGTTTGTATTGACACAATCCCAATAAGTTAGTGTGCAGAGGTGGAAACAAATAAGTTGTTTCAACAACTTATTTTCCAGGGTCTGACTCTGACTTTTGCACAACCAGTACAATCCCTCGACAGAAGAACAAGCCAATCAATGTACTAGGAGCAAGTCTGCATCCACAGCAGCCTGGCAACAGCAGGTAACTAGCCACATAGTCAGACAGTAGCTGATGGCTGCACAGAGAGTCAGCCAACAGCCAGTTAGCAGCCATCTGGCCTTCCAGAAGCTCGTAACTAACTACCGAACTCCATCAGGCTGTTACCGATCAATCACAAGCCAACTGGAAAAAGCCATAAGATAAGGTTCACAAAAACAACCTCACTGAGTCAGAGGTGAAGAAAATTGAAGCATTACAGTAGCTAAGTAGTTTAAGTCACCGTATGTTGTTCATAACTGATCATGATCTTCATCTGGCTCATTCTTTGAGCTTATTTATGGTCTCACCAAAATGCCAGAGGCTGAGAACAACAAGCATAAAGAGAGAATTTGCTAAGATTTCAAACTGTAAAGCATTGTTACTTGGGAAAGTTTGCATATGTGCAAGCGTGTTATGTAATATGGGGCTGGAGTTTGGTGTTCTAGATACAATTTCAAGGAAGCAAAAATAAGTTCATAAATATGTTCCTTTCAGTGGCCAAAATGAAAAAACAAAACAAAAAACAACTAAGCAATGGCCAGTCAATTAATCCTTAATGTGAATAGTTTGTTACACTGATCTGACTTCAAAAGAAGTTACTGGACTCAACTTTGATGCATGCATTAATCAAATCCCTTAAGTATATCATATTCATTGCACAGATACAATTTTGTACATGTTTCACGGTACAATCACTGACATAACCCCCACATCCAGTAATAACAGTTAACAGGTTATTACATGTAAAATGACAAATATCACCTTCAAGCCTTCAGCTGAATGAGCTAAAAAAATAAAAATAAACAGGCTATAGTTTTACATTACTGATATATTACTGCATATTTATATGGTTTCACATTGCAACTTCACCTTTGTTGGAGGTTAAGTGCTGTGGCAAAGTCCAAACAGAAATTAACATTTAGATGCTTTGTAAAAAACACATTTTTATATATCAGTAAAAAGTGGTTGAAAAAACCCCCAGACAAACATGACCTTTAGTCTGTTCAGTAGTGTCTCTCACCAGACTTCACATTGTATCTTTGTGAACTGTATACAACACCGCTAGCTAACATTTATCCCAGACAGCTGAAAAAAAAAAAATTGGCAGCCTGTATATCTTTTTTCATATCAATAGCGCACTGTGCCAGGGAAAATGTCCACAGATAATAGGCATGCTTGGTAGTAGTGATACTGTACATGGCACATAGCACAGAAATACTAAGTAATATTGCCTGACACAGCTCTCTAAATCTCCATGCACTGCATCCAAGTGTCTGAATTTTCTCTTTGACAATATAATCCAATCATAGACCAGCCATCTGTTGACAATGCTGATAAAATTAGCACTTGACTTTACATTTAATTTAATCTTGGCAGTAAGATTGAACATTTCAACAGTAATAAAAGAATAGCTTAATAAAACTGATTAACATCAATAAAAATGATTTTTCCCCCTCAGAGAAACTGTTAATGTTATTCCTTCTGGTACAACACATGTAAACACACTGTGGACCCCTCTGATTTGGTCTTCAGCAGTATTCCTTTAGATTTTTGTTTAAATCACTGAAGAAGAATCACTTACAGTATATAAAAGCAGCCCATACTCTGTCACCTGATGCCCCGGTTCCACTTTTATAGACCTCTAGAGAGCTTGTTACTATATTTCTCAGTCTGTGGGAAAATGGGTTTAATCTAATAAAACTGTTCTCCTGAGAAAGCATGACTGCAAACCATTTACTGCACATGCAGTTGCACATGCATACACATGGATTTAAAGAACAAGAAAAACACAGAGGAAACACAGGTATCATTTGCTGAAACATCTATCTATCTATCTATCTATCTATCTATCTATCTATCTATGCATTAGTTCTTTTAAAGCTTTTAAAGCTCAAAAGATACATCTGCGTGTTATTTTTTTATATGATATGTCAGCATTTACACAATATAGCGGATGGCCCATGACATCCTACGGTGTGAGAGTTTAAGCCAATGTGACTGGAGACACTAATGTCAACTCAAAACTGGAGAGTTTTGAGATCTGTCTACATCTATCTATGATAAACTCTTTGTCTTTCAGATGACAGAAGCAACTTTTGAGTTTATCACCACCTTTTTTCTGGAATAAATTCCAAATGTTGAGCTGTCAGCCCTAAAACACTCAATCTTTACAGCAGCTGTTGAGGGATTTTGAAGCCGGGATATTACCACCCTGATGTCCAAGCTAATCAACCACCAACTGCTGGTAACCACAATCTTTCATAGATTTCATAGGCAATTTTAAAGGTGCCTTTGGTAGAGCTGAGGAATAATGCACACCAGAAACCCCATATGATCTGTATTAATATTCTCAAAGTAAGAGAATATTACTATAAACTGTTAAAGTGCTTGATATAAGATATAAGCAATGCTTTGTAAAATATTTATTATTTGACTGAATTAATCTAACACATAGTTATAATAATAGCTCAGAAAGAAGGACATTTAAAAGCTATGCACATTGTAATATAGTAGCCACAAGTTATCCCATTTACTTTAACTTCACAGTAATGGCACTTCATAGCACGTGCTATGAAGTGTGCATGTCTTACAACAATGTAAATCATACAAATCTGTTTTTACCTGGTATTTTCAAGAATTACTAATTTACAGCAGCCACTGATGCTGATACCAATTTACAAATTTACAGTAAAATTTACAATAATATTTTAAATATTAAAAATATCAAAATGTTATTTAGAGTAACTTCATATAGCCTACCACAAACTGATAGGTGGAACCATGTTAAGTATCTTTCAAAAATCTTTTAAAAAACTTGTTACATTACAGATATGTGCATACATGGTCCTGCTCGTGTGACCACCTATATAAAAACATAGCTTTTGGCTGTTTGCTGGTCAATAACACTGCCAAGGAGGAAAGACATCACCACTGGCCTTGAAGCTCATTATTCTACATTGAGAAAGACTATTCGCAAGTGGAAAACAGTTGCCAACCTTTCCATCCTAAGGTCAGACTATGCATTGCTTAGAAAAACTGGAAAACAAACAAACAAACATCTCAGATGCTACAGTCCTCATTTAATGCATATTCAATGCTGAAGTTCGTGACAGTGCAATTAGAAAAAGACTGAACAAGTGTGGCTTGTTTGGAAGGGTTGCCAGGAAAAAACACCATGGCTTAGATATGCAAAGTTGCATCTGAACAAACAACAAGACTTTTGGAACAATGTCCTTTGGACAGACTAGGCTAAAAGCTTTAGCAGTCTAGCTGCTGTTGTTTTGAAATTCTAGCACCGATTCTTTTCCTTCACGGCCCACTAGTGTTGTGGAGCTGATGTACTAAGTTTGCAGGTGTGTATGATCAAATCTGAAGTGGGGCTCCTGGCAGCTGACAGATACCTCTTATCAGCAAGACCCAATTTACATTGAACTGCTTTTTTTCTGTTCTATTTTGTGTTGTTTTGTTGCTGCAAACTGTAGAGGGTAATAAAGAAGAATTTAAAAAAAATCTAAATAAAATGCAGAACAAAACAACAAGTACCCTGCGATGGATACCATATTTTGATGACTTATAGTTTACGGTGTTTGATTCCTTTTTAATTACTCCAGTAATAAAATGCTGAAATGAAGAATGTGGTGGGTCAAAAATTAAAAATAGAAAAAGAAAAAGAAAGAGTTAAGCTTGAAGTTTACATTAGATTTGTTGTGCTTCAGTGTGTAAGCATTAGTGCTGTTAGACACAATAGACCCAAAAGGAAATACACTGCCTGAAAACATGGCTATCAATCATCGGCTCTGTGGAAAACAAGACCATAGTTGCTTATAATAAGCAGACAGGGGAAATATAAGGATGGCAGCAAAACAAAAGTAGCAGATTGAGGTGAAAAAATGATGGAGTGGATACGAGGGGTGAAGGCAGAGGAGAGTGGAAAACTGACAGAAAGAGTGGTGAGAAGAGAATTATAACTACTGTATGTAATTACTGCAATAACAACCTATTTACCCTGTGTGACCAATTTTAGTTGGTCGATATGACAAGGGGGAAAGATGGTAATTGGTGTCCTAAGAACAATGTAGATTGAAAAAAAAATGATGAGCCCATCAACTTAGATGAAGGCAAAGCGCGTGTATGTGTTTCTGTTTAATTGGGTGCTCATTACAAAGACTCTGCAGAGAGTCAAGGAAAAGGTGTGTGTATTCATAACAAGCTATATTAGCGTGTTCTAGAAAGTTAAGTTCTCTGTGTTTAGAGTGGCAGTATTTTATTTATTTATTTAGGTTCTTTTGTGTGTGTGTGTGTGTGTGTGTGTGTGTGTGTTTTGTAGATGACAGAAAATGACAGCTGCTGGGTTATACTGGATCTCACAGCTTTGTGAACACTGACCGAGGATAATGAAGTAAGGCTGCTTGCTGTTCATACTGTCTCACTTTATGAACACTCACTATGCCAGCTTCTGTTAGAATTTCTAATCATTTCTACTCCACTTATTTTCAGGCTTTTGTCCAAAGTTGTTTTATTGGTGCTGATCATCACAAGTTGAAACCATGTGCAAGTGTTTGTGTGTGAGTAAGTACCAGCTCTTGTACGTTTATTTTTGTGCAGACCAATTTGAATTTTTATCAGTTTTAGAAAGACAAACCCCCCCAAAGCATTTTGCTTATAACACTGTTAGATAAGGGGAGGTAGAGAAATTAGGTTTATGATTAGATTTAGGTTATCTTAGGGTTATATGGAGTTCAAGTGGATAAACACAGTAAATGAACAAAATCTTAAAAAGGCTGTAATTAAATTAAATTTAATTATATTAATTTAATTATGAATTATGTTGTTTGTGGCAACAAGGACAATTAAAAAATGCATATTGAATGAATATGGCCCTGCATGTGGTTATACCAAAAAGTCATTAGTGAAAAACACACTTACCATAATAAGTTCTTGGGATGAAAATATGTCAGTGTTGTGTTTTGAGGTTGTTTTTGACTATAGACAGAAAACATCTCCCAGGTCAAAACTGGTTGTGTCAAAAACTGAACTGCAGATTGAGAGATGTGACACTATTTGAATGCAGAATAAAGGTCTGTGAGGTGTATTATGAAGCAAGGTTAATACCTTAATGAACCTTGTTGAGCTTAAAGTCAGAGTTTAAGACATACCTTACTAAAACCACTGAATGAAGTGCATACTATGTGTCGCATTGTCATGGGAATGTAAATGTATTAATCTGGTGATTAATTGATCTTATCATTAGAAGACATAGTATACATTTTCACTGCTATGCTGATGACACCCAGCTCTATCTATCCATGAAGCCAGATAACACACACCATTTAGTTAAACTGCAGGAATGTCTTAAAGACATAAAGACCTGGATAGCCGCTAACTTTCTGCTTCTTAATTCAGATAAAACTGAGGTTATTGTACTCGGCCCTGAAAATCTTAGAAATATGGTATCTAAGCAGATTCTTACTCTGGATGGCATTACCTTGGCCTCCAGTAATGCTGTGAGGAACCTTGGAGTCATTTTTGACCAGGACATGTCCTTCAACGCACATATTATACAAATATGTAAGACTGCTTTCTTCCATTTGCGCAACATCTCTAAAATTAGAAATATCCTGTCTCAGAGTGACGCTGAAAAACGAGTTCATGCATGTATTACTTCCAGGCTGGACTACTGTAATTCATTACTATCAGGATGTCCTAAAACCTCCCTGAAAAGCCTTCAGTTAATCCAAAATGCTGCAGCAAGAGTACTGACAGGGACTAGAAAGAGAGAGCATATTTCTCCTGTATTGGCTTCCCTTCATTGGCTTCCTGTTAAATCCAGAATTGAATTCAAAATCCTGCTCCTCACATAAAAGGTCTTAAATAATCAGGCCCCATCTTATCTTAATGACCTTGTAGTACCATATCACCCTATTAGAACACTTCGCTCTCGCACTGCAGGCTTACTTGTTGTTCTTAGAGTGTTTAAAAGTAGAATGGGAGGGAGAGCCTTCAGTTTTCAGGCCCCTCTTCTGTGGAACCAGCTTCCAGTTTGGATTCGGGAGACAGACACTATCTCTACTTTTAAGATTAGGCTTAATACATAAGGTCCTGGAAACAATCTTCCAAAAGAAAATACTATTTCATTTTGCAGTACTGTACCTAGGTAACTTAGAGAGTCTTTCCTCGCTACCTAGCCTGACCTGTCTCCCCAAAGTGATGTTTGTGTATTGTATGTACGGTCGGCAAGGTCTGTCATCTCGGAGGAGGCGGACGCACTTTTTCTCCTCTCCCTTATCTTCCCTGCTTATGTCCTTGTCTAGTCTCGTGTTTTTCTTTGTATTTTCCCTGGAACACTCTCTCACAGTCTGTTCTCTAAAACCTAAAAGAGGAATTATGGATTGGATCAACTGGTCCCTAAATGCAATGACACCCCTTTCTCAACGAGAAGTTTGGGCTCGGGTGAGCCTGAGTGGTGAAGATATCTACCTATTCAGAACCATGGTAACAGGGTTCTGGCTGATCGGAGCTGGCTTGGCCCTGACTTATCGAAGAATTAAGAAAGCGGAACCGGCTGTTCAAACCCCCACAAGGCTGCCCGCTGGGATTAGAACGATGGGAGAGGCGTGAGTTTCTCAAAATGGGCTCATTGAGTCAGCACGGATACGATCTTGGAGAGGCTACGGCTGCTGTGAATACTCAGAATAAGATCTCTGACTGCAGACTGGATACATCTCGGAAGGGCTAGCCCGGAATAACATCTCTGGGCGCAAAATTGGATGACATCTCGGGGAGGCACACTGCCGTGAGTTCTCAGACATTGGCTCCTTGAGCACAAGAAGTGACAACATCACAGAACGCAAGTATGGCGAAGCTCGCGGCTCTCCAACGGGAGATTGAGAGACCAGTGTTGGACTGTAGAACTGCTTTGAAATTCATATGAGCTGTTCGCACTAAAGTAAAAAAATAACATCACTTATGCGGATACCCTCTTGGCGCCAGCTGCAAGGCCGGAGCTGAACAAAACACCCTGATAACGACTGTGTTTAGTCTGTTCCTTCCCATTCCATGCAAGGCCACCTGGGTTGGCTGGAAGACTGTTTACTTAGCCTGGCAGGGCGAAGGTCACTGTCTCAGCTGAACTCTGGACACGCATACACATACATATACTGATACTGATAAGCACTCACCGACGCATCACCCTCCCTACCCCGGATCCAACGCCACCTCCCCTCTGATGTGGACATCGGGTCAGTTGGAGGCGCAGTCGAAAGATTGCAGCGGTCCCAGATCAGATGTACACACTGGAACTCTTTCACATGTTGCTTGTCTGTGTTTATTGTGCTATGGTGTGTTGATATCTGTGCATTCCTGTATTATCCTTTTGTGTTACACCTTTCGATGTTTTTTTCCTCGCTACCTAGCCTGACCTGTCTCCCCAATGTGATGTTTGTGTATTGTATGTACGGTCGGCAAGGTCTGTCATCTCGGTTGCGGGCAAAAGACCTGCAACTGACAAATAAAGGCTATCTCATCTCATCTTAATCTATGTAAACCAGATAAATATTTGTTCAGTGTGCTGTTGGTAGCTTCCAAAAAGGCCATAACCCGCCGTTGGCTTAATGAGGATACTCCTACTATAAATGAGTGGATTGACGTGATATATACTATTTTTGTTATGGAAAGAATAACCTTTAGGCTAAAGTTGCAGGTGGACTCATTTGACGAATACTGGTCAGAATGGTTGAACTATGTACAAAATGGGAGGCCCGATTTTGTATAATCTCATTGTATTTTCTGGTTTGTTTGTTTTTTTTGTTTTGTTTTTGTGTTGTTTGTTTGTTTATGTTTTTTCTTTTTCTCCCCCCCCCCCCACTGTGATTAAGTTGTATTGTTGTACATGCTGTATAAATAAAAAAAACCAATAAAACATAAATGGAAAAAAAAAAAGATTAGGCTTAAAACTTTCCTTTTTGCTAAAGCATATAGTTAGAGCTGGACCAGGTGACCCCGAAGCCTCCCTTAGTTGTGCTGCAATAGACGTAGGCTGCCGGGGGATTCCCATGATGCATTGAGTTTTTCCTTTCCAGTCACCTATCTCACTCACTATGTGTTAATAGACCTCTCTGCATTGAATCATATCTGTTATTAACCTCTGTCTCTCTTCCACAGCATGTCTTTATCCTGTTTTCCTTCTCTCACCCCAACCGGTTGCAGCAGATGGCCCCGCCCCTCCCTGAGCCTGGTTCTGCCAGAGGTTTCTTCCTGTTAAAAGGGAGTTTTTCCTTCCCACTGTCGCCAAAGTGCTTGCTCATAGGGGCTCATATGATTGTTGGGTTTTTCTCTGTATCTATTATTGTACGATCGACTGTGCAATATAAAGTTCCTTGAGCGACTGTTGTGATTTGGCGCTATATAAATAAAATTGAATTGAATTGAATTGAATTGATGCAGAACATGTGTAATTGTTGTTATACTTGATTTCAATCTACTGATAAATCTGTTTTACTCTGCTGGAATTGCTGAAATGAAATTGCAGTCTAGTAGCTGCAGTTCCAGCAGTGTAAAGAAGACTTAGCAACAGATTAGAATCAAGTATAGAAACATACATTTTGTGAATTACCAAATAAATAATGCACATTTCCATGGCAATATGATGCACAGTTTGTGCTTTTAATTCAGTGGTTTTAGTAAGGTATGGCTTAACAACTTGCTCACAGAAAATGTAGTCCCACAGCAGAGAATCTATAATGCACTTAAAACAAGGTGTAAATCAAAGAGTCAGTGAAAATACCACTTCCAGCCAATTTTAAATAGAAACTTGGAACATAAACTGCTCCTGACCAAATTCTGTGTTCAGCATAAGTTATCACAGTGATTTAGCCAAGTAAAAAGAGATGGAAAACTCTACCTTTCTGAGCTTGACAGAAAGGTAGAGTTTACAAACAGTTTCCCTGTTTGTATGTATTTTTGTTTGGACATGTGTTTCCGGAAGTCCAGTTTCAAGAGTCATCAGAGTGGGAAGAGTTCCCGCGCTGAAGTCAGCCACACCTGCTGCTCATCAGCCCTCGCCAGCTGCAGCTGATTGTCATCACGGGCAGTCTCCCTACTTAACTGTGTGGCTGAGCTTCAGTCGACGCTGGATCGTTGAGCTTACTCGTCGGTGAAGTCTGGGCTCGATAGTGAAAACTTTGTGTGTGTGATGCTCACCAGATTAATCTATGTGTTTTTTCTTGCTAGGATTTGGGAACAGAGTTTGTCACGGGAGCAGAGCCACTGTACAGATTGGGATTTGGAGTTTCACGATTCACACCACAGGCACGAGCACTGTGTGGGATTTCGGCCCTAAATGGGTCCCACCTAGCCGACATTACTCACTGCACTCAGGTGATTTAGCAAACGTTGTCTGGCAATCATCTGGGTGGAGTACTTGGTGCCACGAGAACTGTGCCTAGCATTGCAGTATCCAAACCTCCCGAGCAGTTAACTAAACCTGACCTCTCCGCCGTTCCTGAGGTGTATCAAGGTCAATAAAGAGCTGGTTCTATCACTTCCGCCACACTGACCTTATGACTGGAGCATAGACCTGTTTCCCAGTGCTCCTCTGTCTACTAGCTGGCTACACTGCCTGTCTAAACCCAAAAGAGAAACGATGGAGCACTACATCACAGACTCCTTAATCATTCGGCCTTCCACATCCCCGGTCGGTGCGGGCTTTTTCTTTGTTGAAAAGAAAGACAAGACCCTCCGTCCCTGCAAAGACTTCTGTGGCCTAAACAAAATCACCCTAAGGAATAAATATCCCTTATCTCTGCTGTCTTCTGCATCCAAGTTACTGCAGGGAGCCACCATATTTTCCATACTCATCCTCTGCAGTACTTACCAATTGGTTAGTATCTGAAAGGGTGGCAAGTGGAAACCTGTGTTCCATACTCATCTAGGCCACTTAGCGGATCAGTCCAAACAGCATGACTAAATACTCAGTCTTCCAGGGCTTAGTAAATGATGTGTTGAGAGACTTTATTAACCATTTTGTTTTTGTCTATGTGGACGACATCCTCATCTTCTCCAAGAGTCACGCCAACCATGTGAAACATGATTTAGGCTTGAAATTTTCCGTCGCAGCCTTACAAGCTAGACGTAAAATTTTCATAAGCTAAAATGGCCTTAAAATAACGGGGCTACGTGTGGTGATGCTAGCGTTAGCCATGTTAGCGCGTTACCTTCAACAGGTGGTCGGACTGAGTAAACAGGCACACAGTCAGAGGTTCAGCTCTCCGTTTCACTGCAGGGTTCCTTCATTCTTCACATATCTGTGTCGAGCCGAGTGTAAATCCCGAGGCTGAACGGCCTTTGGACAAGCAGACACGCTTCTTAGCAGGGCGAAGCTATGAGCACAAACAGCTGCATAGAAAAATCCAGGCAGCCAGCCTGTGTCTGTCCAACCAATCAGAAAGCTCCTTACATCCCATGGTTTGGCTAATTTGAATAGCAGCAGGATTTTTAAAATGAAGTTGCTAATCCAGCTGCTAATCCAAATGTTAATCCTTGAGCTAATCCTTGAGCTACTCCGTGAGCGAACAGGAAAGGGAAATGGATTTTGAAATGAGGAGTGGAATCGCCATTTTAAAAAGCATTTTGAAAATCAGTGTATTAAATTGGAATTCAAAAATGAATTTACAAATGCAAAGTTTATTCTACAATTCATTATTTAAAAACAGAATTCTTTAATTCGATGCGCGTGGCTCTTGTGGACCTCCATAAGCCAAAGATTAGGGATTGTCACATTGTTATTCACTTTTGTTCACTGTAAATAAATTCACTGTCTCCTTTTTGAAAAGACCTGCGTTTGGGTCTTATTTTTACCACAGACGTGACAGAGAGAGAAAGGGATCTGCACCTTGGAACTGTTTCATAGTATAACCTTCACATACTTTATCCAAAGCAGACTGTTGAATCACCCACGAGTTGTGTGTCTTTAGGGACTTGCTAGCTGGCATAGCTTTTAGCTTAATTATTAGCATCATCCCACTTTAGATAGAGCAGC
This sequence comes from Oreochromis niloticus, assembly GCF_001858045.2. NCBI lineage: Eukaryota > Metazoa > Chordata > Actinopteri > Cichliformes > Cichlidae > Oreochromis > Oreochromis niloticus. The sequence goes on from NC_031972.2 coordinate 27,489,848, forward strand.
TCTCATTTCCAGAAATGGACAAATTTATTAAACCTCCCAAAATATGTCTATCCAGAGTTCAGTCGAGGAGGCAGAGTTGTAGTATTACACAACTCTCTGTAGCTTCTCTTCTTCTGTCTTCTCCCTCCCCCAAAAAACATCTTCATCTGCTCCCAGACCACCAAAAAAACCAAACTTAACAAAAAATTATTTAAGCATAAAAATTAACAAAGAAAAAACAATATAGCAACCCCAGCTGGACCAAAGAGTAAAATAGAAGAGAGAGACCAAATTTTTATAACCCACATTTAAGTTCCCATTTGTAAACGATTTAATAATCAACCAACATATTGTTGATTAATTATACAGGGAGTGCAGAATTATTAGGCAAATGAGTATTTTGTCCACATCATCCTCTTCATGCATGTTGTCTTACTCCAAGCTGTATAGACTCGAAAGCCTACTACCAATTAAGCATATTAGGTGATGTGCATCTCTGTAATGAGAAGGGGTGTGGTCTAATGACATCAGCACCCTATATCAGGTGTGCATAATTATTAGGCAACTTCCTTTCCTTTGGCAAAATGGGTCAAAAGAAGGACTTGACAGGCTCAGAAAAGTCAAAAATAGTGAGATATCTTGCAGAGGGATGCAGCAGTCTTAAAATTGCAAAGCTTCTGAAGCGTGATTATCGAACAATCAAGCATTTCATTCAAAATAGTCAACAGGGTCGCAAGAAGCGTGTGGAAAAACCAAGGCGCAAAATAACTGCCCATGAACTGAGAAAAGTCAAGCGTGCAGCTGCCAAGATGCCACTTGCCACCAGTTTGGCCATATTTCAGAGCTGCAACATCACTGGAGTGCCCAAAAGCACAAGGTGTGCAATAATCAGAGACATGGCCAAGGTAAGAAAGGCTGAAAGACGACCACCACTGAACAAGACACACAAGCTGAAACGTCAAGACTGGGCCAAGAAATATCTCAAGACTGATTTTTCTAAGGTTTTATGGACTGATGAAATGAGAGTGAGTCTTGATGGGCCAGATGGATGGGCCCGTGGCTGGATTGGTAAAGGGCAGAGAGCTCCGGTCCGACTCAGACGCCAGCAAGGTGGAGGTGGAGTACTGGTTTGGGCTGGTACCATCAAAGATGAGCTTGTGGGGCCTTTTCGGGTTGAGGATGGAGTCAAGCTCAACTCCCAGTCCTACTGCCAGTTTCTGGAAGACACCTTCTTCAAGCAGTGGTACAGGAAGAAGTCTGCATCCTTCAAGAAAAACATGATTTTCATGCAGGACAATGCTCCATCACACGCGTCCAAGTACTCCACAGCGTGGCTGGCAAGAAAGGGTATAAAAGAAGAAAAACTAATGACATGGCCTCCTTGTTCACCTGATCTGAACCCCATTGAGAACCTGTGGTCCATCATCAAATGTGAGATTTACAAGGAGGGAAAACAGTACACCTCTCTGAACAGTGTCTGGGAGGCTGTGGTTGCTGCTGCACGCAATGTTGATGGTGAACAGATCAAAACACTGACAGAATCCATGGATGGCAGGCTTTTGAGTGTCCTTGCAAAGAAAGGTGGCTATATTGGTCGCTGATTTGTTTTTGTTTTGTTTTTGAATGTCAGAAATGTATATTTGTGAATGTGGAGATGTTATATTGGTTTCACTGGTAAAAATAGATAATTGAAATGGGTATATATTTGTTTTTTGTTAAGTTGCCTAATAATTATGCACAGTAATAGTCACCTGCACACACAGATATCCCCCTAAAATAGCTAAAACTAAAAACAAACTAAAAACTACTTCCAAAAACATTCAGCTTTGATATTAATGAGTTTTTTGGGTTCATTGAGAACATGGTTGTTGTTCAATAATAAAATTATTCCTCAAAAATACAACTTGCCTAATAATTCTGCACTCCCTGTAAAATCAATTAGAGAAACCTGGTTTCAGCAGGATGAATGTGATAACAGTTTAAATGGATTATCACCTCAAAGTCCTACTAACTGTCAGAATCTTCGAAGCGCAGGCCAAGGAGGAGGAGTAGCAGCAATCTTTCCAGTTTATTTACCAACCAAAGACCCAGACAGCGTTTTAATTCATTTGAAAACCTGACTCTTAGCCTTGTACACCCTCATTGGAAAACTCAAAAAACAGCTTTAATTGGTGTTATCTATCGTCCACCTGACCCTTTCACAGAGTTTCTATATGATGTAGCACTCACCTCTGGTAAAACAATTATAGTTGGTGATTTCACCTGAAAACAACATCAGCACCGCCCACCCGTCACTTACAACCACACTCAGGGTACTGTCCTGAAAGTGGTATAGAAACTGATCACGTACTTTGCATGTTCTCCTTGTGTTTGCATAGGTTCTCTCTAGGTTTCTCCCACAGTCCCAGTTACTGGGTTTAGGGTATACTAAATTGCCCATAGGTCCAAGTTGCGGGAAATTTTTCCCTCCCACTTTGCCAAATGATTGCTCGTAGGAGGTTGTCTGATTGTTGGGGTCTTACCCTACAATGTAAAGCACTTCGAAGCAACATGAAGCAAGATTATATACCTTTAGAGCACTTCTTATACCATCCAAATGCCTCTCCAGTTATCTTATTTTTTTTTTCTCAAAATTGTATGAGTATTGGAACATGTTTCTATAATGCAACAAATCCATATACTGTATATGTGAATGTGATAGCTGTGTGTGTGTTTGTGTGTGTGTGTCTGTGTGTGAGACTGTGGATGTAAAACAGAAATGGTGAGTAAATTTAATTTTTGAATAAACAGACCATGAAATAGTTTGTCAAGATCTGATGACACTCCAGCTGTCTCAGATGTTCTGTCTGGTTGAATTTAAAGCGTTAAAGTGTGTTTGAGGATTTATGTATGTTGTGAAATAATTTGCATGAGGTTGGTTGTACAAGGTTGTGAATCCTGTACTTTGTGACTCACTCCTTTCACACTGTATGTAATGATTTCACATAACTGCATGCATCTGTGTCAGTAGTTTGTTTTTGCTTTATGAAATTTGGAGAGAAATGTATATGCATCTTAGCACATGTGCATGTAAGTATTGAACAGTTTCCTGTTTGATGGCTCATGTACAGGTGTGGTTACATGAGTGTGTGTAATTGAGTTAGAGTTGACATTGCATTTCATATGCATTTGAAGGCAGATGAACAAATATATAGTGACTGTCTACAGGGACTCCGGATACTGGGAGCATACTCCTTTGGATTTTTGCAAGCAGTATTTCAGTGACATATCAACGGAGTAACAGAGATTTTCAAAGGGGGCCATCAAAGCTGTCAGAAAACATAAAGTGTTCTGCAAAACACTCTGGAAAAACTCTTCACTTGCTTTATTGCCTGTTTCAGCTTGTTTTATTCCTACAGGACACCTGCTTTGATCTTTTGATGTTGTTTTGAGATCTGACTTTTGTCATTTCAGCAGACCAGTATAAATGGTTGCAATGTTGTGATGATATCACAATTCATATGCACAATGATGGGCTTTAGCTGTTCCTAGGACTGCATTTTTCTGGGCAGAGACCTCAAATGTGGAGCCTGGAATCTGCCAGAACCACTCTCCCAATTTGGGGGTTACAGCCTAAAATGTTTCAGTTGTGCTACTTTGGACTTCATATTCCACATCTGCTCCAATTGTTCCTTCAGCCCCTTGTATTTCTGCCGAAGCTGCCATTTTATGCTCATCATCAACTACCACTGTGTCTGGTTGGTTGGCCAACAGCTGCTTGTCTGTCTCGAACTTGTAGTTTCACAGGATCTTAGCCCTGTGGGGGAACTTCTAATCCATAGGCAGCACAGATGTTCCTTTTCACCATCCCAGCTTGCATATTAAATCCTGCCACTATCTGTGGGACTGTTGCTGGGACATCTTTGCACAACCTGCAATTTGGGCACTGTCTGTTGTGGTAGGCCTCTGTCTCTATGGCTCAGCTAAGAATAGGTCCTCACTGTAAAAATATGTACTGACTATTTGCCTGAACAAAGTTAAAAAAGGAGTTAGGCAATAACAGGAACAACTGAGTCCTGGTGTGCCATATCGCTCACCTGTCTAAGCCCCAGCTGATATGCTCCTTGCCATCCCAAACACATGGTCTCCTTTCCTTCCAGTCAGTCCACTGCCACTGTCTAATAAAAAAGGCAAAAACCTAAAAGGTTATCTAAAAAAACCTACTAAACCTATTTAACTGTAAGTTTATATCATGAAATAAGCTATTGTACTTTTTCTTAATCCATAAATCAGTAAACCTTGAAGACAAAAAAGGGACAGTTCATTTTCATTTGTGTTTGCAAAATGTATATATTTCAAATTCATAAACTGATCGATTTGTAAGCATTGCAAAAAAAATATGTAATTGCAGTCTTGGGCACCAATCTGTTTGCATGTTGGCTGCCTTTTGTTCCATTCTGTTTAACGATGATTTCACGCCTTATGCTTCAGTATTGTTAAGATCTGAGATATGGGGTGGCCAGTTTATAACTGATAATGTCCAATTGTGCGTATTTCTACCAAGGTATGCTGAAAAATTAAACTGTTGCCAATCAGGTGTGTTCTATAGTTTAATTTACAGTGGATCAAAATCTTTTTGGCATTCATAATTACATCAATTTTGTTGAGTTTCCAATACCCCTGGCTATAATGCAGCGCCAAACCATGACAGAGCCTCCACCGTGTTTTATAGATGACTATAGAAACTCGCCACTTTCTCTCTTTTGACCTCCTATGTTTGAAGAACTGACACTGATTTTTAGTGCAGTTCTTTTTTAATTGGGTAAACCTCACCTTTTTCTCAAAGTTCCCTTTCTTTAAAAACAGCTTTTTCACAGCTACTCTTCCACTTAGACTATTTCTGATGAGCTTTCAGTGAACAGGAAATGAAAAAAAGTTTTTTTTAAGCCTACCACTTCTTTTATCCTCCACTTGTCCTGTTTCCTCACCTTATTAAGGACATGATGCAGAGTTTACATTGTAAAAATGTCTAAAAACATAAAAAAATAAATAGAAACATATACTGTGATCATCCAAGCCTTCTGAAGGCCTTTTTAGTTTTTATCAAATGTATGTTTTATAAATTTTATGGATTACTATACACTGTTAACCTCGACACAGAAATAATACAGGATTAAATTTGGCAAGAATAGACAGATTTGAAATAGCTAACCAATGATAATCGAACTGAAGTTCTTATCTAGCTTCTCTATGAGTACCCTACCATAATAGTGTACTCATAGTGTCCTCTGTGCACACACAACCACTATGATTTAAAATGTGATAGAATCCAACTTTCTTTATCCTTAATATGCCCCTCCATCCCTCTCCCCTGCGACAAACCTTGCCTTTGCGTTTATATTCTTGACTGCCATCTCCCTCTCTTGATTTTGGCAACGGGCCTCTCTGGTGTCTGAGATTGTCCTGCAGTTATCTTCTGGCCAAGCTTTGACAGATTGCCTCCTGGCAGGACCTTGTCTCAATATCACTAAGGGATATCAGCTTGCATGTTTGTGTAAGAAAATGAAAGGCAAATTAACACAATTTTAATTTCAAAGGTGGAAACAGGGCGGTTAGTGGGTGGAGGCGGGGCAAGTTTATTGTAAAACATTTTTAATAAACATAAATTTATAAAAAATCTGCTGTCAACACCAAAACCAGGTTGCTTCAGTGTAATTTTCTGGGAGCCACAGAATGAAAATACACAGACAAAATGTAGTTTCACATTTTTCTGGTTGAAAGGTCAGGGATTCATATTTGGTGGAGCTCTCCATGGTGCTGAAATACAGAAAGAGTGATCTGCAGTGAAGTGGAATAGAATAGAATAGAATAATCCTTTAATTGTCCCACAAGGGGAAATTTGTAAAGGTTTTACAAAGTTAAATATAATAATAGTATATTACTGCATGACTGTATGGAATTGGTTTAAGTTGTACTGTGTAGGATATTATAGGGTGCACACAATGCTACTGAGTTAAAGGAGAGTCACAGACAGATAGATGTAATATGACTTAGTCAAAATTCAGTTAAATAAAACATTTGGTATAACTAATAAATTAATTAACTTGTAAAAAGCAAGCAAAGAAACATAATCAGTTGAGACCTTGTCCCACAGAACATGAGCAACCACACAGTCGTTCCTGTTAAGGTTTAACTATATTAACACCATTTTTGGATAATATTTCAAGACAACTGTATGGTTAAGGTTATTAAGCTTAGGCAGTTTTAATTTATGCATGAAGGAAAAAAGTAGCACTTTTTGTATTAATTTGCTGAACGTGGGAGGCGATATGCTCATCATCCAACTCTAAAACGAATAACAATTTATTTTTTTATTTCTTCTTTTTTATTTTATTTTTTTCAAAATAGACAATTTGTTTTCTCATCTAGCTGTTCCTAATTGAAATGATGTGTTTACCCTGAATTGTTAACACGGTAAACAAGTTTAAACACACTTCTCTTATTCCCTTTCTCTGCCAACTTTTGTCTTGGCATTGGTTCAGCACTGAAATGAAGTGAGGAAAGATGTGAGACATAGCCTCCAGCACATTAAAAAGGTATTAATAGATTAGGACCAAAGGACGACACTGCAATTGTTTTGACAGTTCAAAAATACAGCAGACACTTTTAGCTTTGACAATTATAGTTGTAACAAATTATAATTAAAAAAAAGTCTATAATAAATTATAATAAAGTGTACAAAAAATACCAGTTTTTATTCATTGAAGTTAGCAACATAAAATGCACAACATTTGTATTTTCTAAAATGCTATGTCCAAATGAACAGAATCAACTTTTTGGGATTTCTTTACCTCGATGATTGAGCATGCATCAAGACAACATCAGCACAGATTTTCCATGGTGCTGCATATAGCTTTATTAGATGTCATTTTTGGGAAAAAATAATTTTAATGCTAAATGATAGTGGCGTACACCCTGAACAGGTTGCCAGTCTGTTGTAGGGCTAACAGCTAAACTTATCCCACTAATTGCATGTCTATGGACTGTGGGAGGAAGCTAGAGTACCCAGGGAGAAAATGTAATCTTCTAACAGAAAGAAAGGCCCCAGACAGATGATGGATTCAAACCCAGCACCTTGTTGTTGTGAGCCAACACTGCTAACACACAGTGCCAACACACCCTGCCTCTCGCCCTATTGCAGCTGGCATATTCAACAGCGCCAGAAAGGTACTTATGTATTGATTGAAAAAGAAAAGGTAATCTATTTAAATATTATATATTAGTGAGAAGAGGAAAGTATATGTGCCTCTAGGATTAGAAATTAATATCAAAGTGTGATTATACTCAGATGCTTTCAATTTATGAAGTGTTAGAGGGCATCATGATGCAATTTAAACAGCAAACATCTGTCAAAGTCTGATCAAAAACATATTTGGATTCCAGCGATATTGATACAAATCTGGCTGTAAAAGCTTACAAAAGCATCTCATTGATGGTTAAACCTCTCCAGTCCACCATTAGACAAACTGTTTATGGGGATAACACAGAACAGCAATGATGTGCTTAGAGGAATATTAGAACAATATTTAGTGAACAGGTGAGCACCAAAGTAAGTTGAATTAAAAGTGTATTTGGGGAAAGAAAACAGCGCTTCAATCTGTGAAACATAGTGGTACCATCATAGTTAAAGCCTTTGTTGTTGTATCTATACAAAGACAAATTGATTTTTGCAAATTCTAAAAACCTCCGGACACCTTTCCATTAACGGAATCTCAAGACCTAGTGTCCCATATATGTCCTTTCACAAAAAGAATTTATTCAGTATGGTTCAAATTTTCTGCTTCTGCTCAAAAAGGTAATGAAATCTTATATTTATGTAAAACAGAGAAGATTCAAAAAGGGTTCACAGCATGTGATGCCGTTATAGTTCCCTGTGTATCGTAATATTGTATTTAAAATCACATAAAAGATCTGAGAGGAAAGACTGAACACACAGAATACCCTTCAGCTTCAACAAATAACCTGATTTTAACCCGGTTATTATAAATGGTGATAGAGTAAATGGACAAAATAGTCTGGAAAAAAGCTGTGCCACTCCATTTCACTATACACAATTTCAGTGTTAATCCAAGCCACATTAAACAACATTAAACAACTGTAGATATTTTTGAGAAGTGATTATCCTGCCACCCGTGACTGCCTGCTTCAGTTCAAACCACCCTGCATGTCACACGTATCGAAAATCATTTACTAAGTAGCAGCCCTGAGGAATTCACACACTGAGAAAGAACAAACACAGACAAACATGCTGTGCATTGTCCTGCTGGCAGAGAGAAAGGAGGACACCAGGAGAAGTCTCCATCGACCAGCAGTCAAACTTTTAATAAACACGTTAAATCCTTATGGATCCTCCCACTGAGCTGCCACTAAATGGCACTCATGAGGAATTAGCACTAGGCAAGATTAATTGGCTGCCTGCAGAGGAGAGGAGGGAAGAGAAAAAAGAAGGAAGGAGAGGGAAATCTGAGCTGGATGAAAGGGAATAAAAGGAGAATTAATAAAAGACTACAAAACAATAGTAAAGGAAGAGGGGTAAGAAAACTGAAGAGGAAAGACAGAAAAAGACTGAGAGGTGACAAATAGAAAATTAGAGCAGGTAGGCAGTGGGATTAAGAGAGGAAGTGAAGAGAGCGCAAAAAAAAAAAGAGCAGATGAAAGCTCTAAGAGGGAGCAAATGCATGGCAAGACTTTAGATTCAGGGTCACCCCAAGGAAACCTGATGGAAAATTAATAACAAAATGTCCAAATTATCATTAAAGATGGATTAGAACATCTTTATGTTCAGTAGCCAGTCATTCATCAGCCCGCTACTGTGAAAAACTAATTATAAGTAATTCAAAAGTTTCCCAAGAGATACGTCATGTCAGACAAGACTTTTTATATAGGACCAAAAAAGGTAAAAAAAAAAAAAGAAAGAGAAAATCTTTTATTTATGATTCCTTCATGTCTAAAATAGGAGTATCACATGAGTAAGCTTTAATTTCCTTCAAAGTAGAGAGGAGAGAATGTTTCCCCCTTTTCAGATGGTAGATTTTACTAAAAGTGTCCATCAATGTGCCTCTGACCCCCCACCCCATTTATTTTTTTAACCATAGTAGAAAGCATTTTAGATTTTTGAAGTGCTGTTGGATTTTCCTAAACAAAAGCGAACTGTCTTGTAGATCCCATTGTTTTTGCAGGTAATAGAGACAGACAATACATTTCCCAAATGCTTTGTACTCTGCGTGGTGCAAAAGCATTGCAAATGCTCATTTTTTGTGGTTCCAAAAACAAACACACATCAGTTGCTCAAATTTAATAAAACAAGACTGTTTACTGCTGTGGGTTTGCATTTCTGATTTAGTCCTTTTCTGTTTTATTTTGAAATCTCACTTCGTTTATTCACTTTGTTTATTTCAGTGTGAACTTTCAGTCTTTTTTTGTCCCTCCACTTATGTGTATTTTCTTTGTTCAATATTCCAATCAATCATCATCTTGGTTTACCCCACAGACCACCAGAATATCAGCAGCCGGGTGCCCAATTGTCCTTGTAGTTAAGCCTTCCAGCTATTTTCAACAATTTTTTTCTTCTTGTTTTCATGTTTCAAGTTGATGTCCTTCTGTAGTACATTTGTGCATGTTTCCTAGATTTTTGCCTCAGGCTTATCCCTTGTTAATCTTGCCTTGTTATGTTTCTGGATTCTTGCCAGTTTGGGGATTTTGCCTCTCATTTGATTCCTGCCATAACTGTTTGACATGCTGACTGACTACCCACGCATGACCTCAAGCTTGTTAAGTTTTTGGATTTTGACTTTGCCTCCCTGTGGTGTTTGGGACATCTCCTCTTGTTAATGCTCCCAAATGCAAATGGCTCTGTGAGTCAGTCAAAATGTGATATATTTTGCTCATCTTGTACTCATTACCGATCTTATAAAACTTAATGTCACAGCTGATCTAGCTGGACATGATTCACTTTTTTCCTGACTTAAGAGATTGTACATTAGCTTTCAGCTGGTTATATTCTTAACAGCAGTCCTCTCTGAAACTAACCACCCAAAAGAAAAGGCACATTGGATTCCTTGAAACGGACACACAGTGCCCTCCATAACATTTGGGACAAAGACACAGTTTTTGTAGTTTTGCCTCTGTACACAACCACGGTGGATTGTAGGTTAAACAATTACTATATGACTGAAGTGCGGACTTTTAAAATTTTTATCCCTCATTTTGAAGGTCTAGCGTTATTGTCATCACCCCGCCCCTGGGCATGTGCCCAGGATGTCCATTGGACAATCTGGCCAAGACGGACACCCAACCCAGGCGACATTTTCAAATTGATACCATAGCAGTGTCTTCCAAATATTTCAAACAAGTTTCAATTTTGTTGATGTCAGAGGATAAGTTTACTGGAAATCTTGTGAATGCCAAAAGATCATGCAGCCTTACCATAATAATGCTAATCGACCTAGACCTTTATTGCAGTCAACTTCTACTGCAAAAAAAGGTTTTACATTTTGCAGCTCTGTTTCGTGCTTATTACACAGAAACTACCACAGGTAATTGAGTGGTAATAACTTAGAAATTACCACATTATTAAGTTCTTGTTTCTTCTACTCTACTATTACCCCTTTATTACTGAGCTGTAATAGAAAGTGCTACCTAGATTTCTACTAGACCTATATTGCAGTCATCCTTCTACTGCACCAGATTATTGATTTGGTGCTTTTCTGGTTTATTTGGATTTTTAGCCTAATGATGGCCTCTGTTAGTCACACTAACCTGTTTTTGGGCCTCATGTTTAAAATTCGAATTCAGAACCTTGAATCAACTTCAGATACTATATATAGAGAAATAGTAGCAAGAAAACTGAGTGACCTCTAACTTCCACAGTTAAGGCTTCTTAGTATCAGTGTACTTATACAAAGCAGCTCCAAGGCTTTAGTTTAGAGACTGACTAATAAATTTGAGGCATGTTTTGTATGCATGCTTTGTTGATTTCAGGATGAAAAGAAATTGCTCAAAAGAAACAGTTACTTCAAAGTGGGTACCCTTTGGAAGTGAAGAAACAGACCTGAACTCAGTGCAGGTTAAACATGGGATTTGTAAAACTTTATTGTGCTTCATGCTCCACCCTGTGATCAGCTTCAGAGTGTATATAAATTAATCAAGGAAAATGTTACCATTTTACATTTATTGTTGGCAACATTAAATGTTACTTGTAATCTTTATTGTGCTTGTCACACTTTCCACTAGACTTTTTAATGTCCAGTAAAAATATAATCCTATTTCACAAACGCACAGGTGGGAGCAGTTCAATGACATTTACTCATGTGCTAAATAGTGTAGTCATATGGTTTGGTCTCAGATGAGTGAGCTGCTCTGTTGTCTCAAATTCTCTTCTCTTAAAACACATCATGCCCTATAACTGGGAGAACAGATGGTACTACCTGACTCACAAACTAAAACACACACACTGATACACGCTTCTGACTTGCTGGGTCAACAGTGAAACACATGGTCTCATTTTAAGGTGGAAATGTACACGTACACTCTCTCTTGGTATAAAGTAATCCTTGTGGTGACAGCTGTGAGTGTGTAACCTCCGATCTTTATCAAAGTGTGTGTATGGATTATCAGTCAGCATGTGTTCAGAGATCTGCTTCATCAACATATGGTTAATTACTTTATCAATTACCCATGAAAATGTTAATGTGAGTCTCACTATCAATTATTTAATCAGATATATAACTTATTAATCAAACAGAGTGTAAATTAGCATGAGTCAAGGGCAAGTTTAGTTTTAAATCCGAAATACTTAAGCACAATAATTCATGATCTAACTATTGATGAAATTACCTAATTTTATCCGTTAGGATCTTGGCCTCTCTAATGGTACGTTTATACTGCAGAAGTTTTGGGGGTTATTTAGCCTCTACTCACACTTCCTGACTTTTGAAAGAAAAATATATTTAGTATTGTTTGACATTATAAATGGGCTCTGGAAGTTTATGATTATGAATATATCAGCATTTTTTACTCCTGTCAATGAGAAAGAGACTAGTAGCTGACAGAGAGAAATGGGAGGACATTTTCAGTAGTGCCAGCAAAACAAAACTGCTCCACACAGCTATACTATAAAGAGTCAGTTTGCCTTTTGCTTTTGTTTTCCAATACAAACGATTCCTAATGTTATTAATTCTTTCTGATTTTTGTCATTTTTAGTTGTGATAGGTATGTAAAATCAAGCACCTAGCAATGCAATTTGCCTTTACAAACATTTTTGAAATAACTGGTTGTTCGAAAGATCTCTGTGCATTCGAGTGTAGTACTGAAAAAGGGTGTGACATCTGCAATAAGTCAGTTGGTCTAATTTCTTGTGTTTTAGAAATTTCTCTATTTATTTTAACTGCACTATTGCAAAGCGGACTACAGCAACTCAGTGACCCTGTGCTTTATCAGTGCTGCTTTGAGGCTGAGTGCTGTGGCACAGTGTGTAAAAGTCACTAACACTCTGCTAACCAAACAACTGCAGTTCAGAAAACTCTAGCATTACTATCAGCACAAAGGCTGTGTGGCAGAAACTTTATGGTATGAATTTCTAAGCCTGAGCAGCTCCTCCAGGTATAAGTGGGACGGTACTTTTCTTACTGCAAAAGGTCGTTGGCTTCAAAACAAGCTAAAATCATCACCCTTACAACACTTTACTTGATATATGGTATGAAATGTTTGCCACGGACCGGCCAGCCTGGACATTGCGGTGACACTGGAGGAAGACCACCTGTCGATGGGGGGGCCACAACCGGTGGCATGAAATCAGCTGGTCCCTGCTCCAAAGAAGAGACTCAAGGGCACATCACCACCACCACCAAACCCTAGTTTGGCCAGGGACGTTGGCTGAGGCAGTGTAGGTTAGATGTGTATATGGGGACATACACAAACATCCCTTTATTGCTATGGAAATTACAAGAGCAAAATGCAAATTCAAGACTGCAGTTAGCTCCCGCCTGATGCAGTTTTTAATTCTGGGAACATATTGACTGGGGTTTAATAACCTGTTGGGGCAGTGTGTGGGGATGCGTTCATGAGCAATAAGCGATTTGTAGTGTCTTCGCTGCGTTCAGTGGTGACGTGGGGTTGTAGTAGTGACAGCTTCTCTTCAGTGACAGAGGCTCCGCTGTCTCCAGTGAATTATTCTGTGGGAGAATTCCCACTAGAACAGTCTCAAGATGACAATTGACCTTCGACAAGATGATGAAAATCAATGTTCAAATGGTGCACCCTGATGTTGCACTGACCTACCCACATTTTGTGATGGTTAGGGGAAGACTATATCAACTGAGTCATGACAGTTGCACGGAAGAGGAACACTGGTAACAAAAAGCAGCGGGGAAATTATTTTCCAGACTGCTCACTACAACCCCATGATGGGACATATGGGATATGACAAATCTCTGTAGCAAACATAACTAGTTTGGGATGTTAGTGTTGTCTTTTGTGGATGTCCAGACCTTTTAGAGTGTTTTTCTATTTGGGTAGGTTCTAAAATAATTGGCATAGATGCCACTTTAAAGCCTAAAGACCACCTCAGAAACCCTTGTGGAGCTGGTGGAGACTTATAATCAAGGACAGCTTCTTTCATTTTAGTAAAAGGCTATATCCAAATGTTCACTTTTTATCATTTAAAGCTTGTCAAAGTAACAAAATTTGAGGATATGGTTCCATCTAAAAGCACCCAAAAGGAATCCAGAGAGTGATTTGAATCTCCAATAAGATAGTGTTGCTGGAGAAGAGCTTGGTGTTTGATCAGCAAATTACAACAAACAGTCAGTTTGCTCTCATTTGAGATGGCGGGGAAGAAACAGATTGTTTTCTAGTGTTATCGCTCCAAAATATGAGGCATTTATATGAGTATTTGCTTCAAAGGTCCACTCCATAATTACCATAGGGAGCCAATTACTTGCTTTGCCTACACCGATTTATCACCATCTCCCTGAAATGATGTCAAAAATGTTAATGAAGGTGATATCCCACACAATTACAAACCCATGAATTTCCAAGCGTTTTCCCTGTGTCCTTGGGATAGCAGGAAAATAATGACTAAAATTGCACTTCAGGTCTTCTGAAACTGCTTTCAGTTGCCATCAAAACAAAAACAAGATTGTACTCAGAAATAAGTGAGTGGCAAATTAGAGGTCTTGTACAGAAAAGGTTGTCGCTGTTGCTTTTTATTTTATTTTATTTATTTATCTTTTGCATTGCAATTTGTGGTATTTTTGATTAGTTAGCATTGACCACTGGTGGCATTAAAGAAAATAAACAAAAACCTCAATCAATTTACTTTTATCAACCCAGACACTGTTTACAGCCTCTCAAATTAAAGTTTTAGAGAACTGGGAAATTCAGAAAGGCTGCCAATTATGTAGTCATTTATCTCTTGTCAGACAGCTATAGTTAACAAAATTAAGTTAGACTTGTAAACCACAAAGCACAGAAATTAGGGAATTCAGAACTCTAACACTATTTTCTTTTTTTCAATAAGTATGCCATTCATAAAAAGATGAGGCAGTCTCTACAGTTGCTAAATTGTTAAGCAAATAAATGAACTTTATGGCCCTTGTTGAGGATGCCCAAAACATCCTCAACAGATGAGAAAACAGAGGAGTTGGAAAAGGAGGCCAGCAGCTCAAGAAAAGATTCTGTAAGAACTGTGGACAAAACATGAAAATCATTACGTTTTGCATATATGTTGGCTTCATATATTATGTGTACATACATTATTTATCTTACAATTATGACTGTCTTTCAGTCTAGCGATGGCTCCGAGGATTTCATCTTCCAATTACAAGAATCCTGCTTGAGGTCTCTGTCTCAGATGCTCTGCAGCTGCCAGCAGCAGAAGGGGAGACCACAATACCAGTGGAGCTAATTTAAAGAAACCCTCTTCATGTAGCCAAAGGCTAATGCTTCTGCCACAAAGTTCAGCCAAATTCTTCATCTCTGTTCGACTGAACTTTGAGTGTTTTGGATCATCCATCCCAGTAGGAATGACATGGCCAGTATCTTTAACTCTGTTTCTGGGTTTGATAACTTGACACTTGGATAGTATTATTATGTTAGCATGTTAGGTCACGTGGTGATTTAAAAATGTGTTGTAGGTGTGAATGGAAGTTAAATGCAGTGCTGAAGGGCATGCAAATAAATTGCTGTATGAACATTTGTGAGAAAGATGAATGTGAATGTATTGCAAAGTGCTCAATAAGTAATTTTGTATTTTGTATTTTTTTTTAGTTGATTGCAATCCACAATAATTAATACATTAATGTACATAATACATCTTAAATAAATTACCCACTTAATAAACATTATGTTGCACCTAACAATAACTGTTGAAAGTTTCCTACAGTCTTGTAGGAAAGTGTTCTGTCTCATGCTTTGGTGAAATGGCGTGTTGGTTCCCTTCTGCTTAAGTCTTTTGCCAACTCAAACAGCTACTGTGGGGCTGAAATTGTGTGAAAGACAAGGTAAATTTTTGGTATGTGTTAAGTTTATGTTTTAGGTCATTATCAGACATTGCTACTGCAGCTGGAAGCACTGTATTAGCGTTGTTCTAAATGGGAATTGGTAGTTAGAGAAGCAGAACTGCGAACAAAACATTGCAGGTTATTTCATCTTTAACACAGTTACTGTGCTCTTGACCAAGGCCCTTAAACCCAACAGCTGAAGCAGAGTTGCTCAATGTCCAGCAGTTTGGACTGTGAGCGTGCTATGAAACTGAGTTGACTGGACAGCTTCTGCTGTGAATGTTTTTTCAACTGTCTGATTATAGTGTACCTCTAAAAGCAAAGCCTCCTCTTCCTGAGTAATCCTGTAAAAATTACAAAATAAAAATAAAAATAATGCACTAAACTTAGGGGTATTATTTAGGAAATTTTAATGCCTTTAATGTTGAACACACACACTCTATCCCACACCTTCAAAATTATTGTGCTATCAAACACACTACAAAAGGCTAATTAAGAATATGCATGGCTTGGACTTAACAAGCTCATTTGTCTCAAGCTATCCACACAGTACTAACGAGGCCCTCTGCTCATTAAAACCGTTAAGCTGGAGGCCAGACAGCCCGCTGTCAGTTAGCTAACAAGGTAAATGAAGGAGGCAGCCTCTGTTGATTTTGCACAGGAATCTGGAGGTGGAAGATTAGGCTGCTTGACACTGCACCAAGACAGCACGGCAAAGTTTGTTTGACCCAACAAGCACCGCCCAGAATTTGCACCCAAAAGAGTGCAATCGTACTAACAGGATGACTCATACACGCATGCGGTTGCACTTGTTTGCTGTCATGCACCTGAGGGTGTGCTGGTGGGAGGTTAATATGCCTCCTTGACTTATTTCTGTGATTGAAAGTATTTTCCCAAAGGAAACAAGGTCAAAACAGTGTAATGGCATCTGCAAGAAGACAGATCATACAGGAACAAACTTAAAAACAAGAGCATGTGATTTTCTTCTTGCTGTCTGTCTTTAGGAAAAATATGAAAAGAAATGGTCAAGACCAAACATAGGACACAGTTTTGATGAATATGGATACGAATAATCTCAGGTGAATTCCTTAGTCTTCTCTTTTATTGCTATCAGCAAGTATTTAACTGGAAAAAAAGGTAAGTTTTGTAAAATGAACAGATGTCTGACAGATGAACTGGAGAAGCCCTGTGGTCTTCACAAACCCATATTCCCAGGGATATTAAAGATTCTTCAATCAGGGATAAAAAATGAGAAATGCACTCCCTGTGAGTCTGAGATTGAGATTTATTATAACATATTGCCACTGCTGCCACCAGAACTAAGCTTCAGGCACATTTTTGGGCCCTGGGCCTACTTTTATTCAGCCCCTATGTGGCAAAAGTTCCAGCATGTCTTAATGAGGCTGGGATCCACTGTGAGATAAGGTAAGGCAACATAAGATTAACTTTATTGATCCCTGAAGGCCAGGCATGCTAGAGGGGAAATTGAGTCATTACAGCAGCAAAGCATAGAGGTGTAGGATGGAGGACAGAGTAAAAGGGGCAACGAGGTGGTGTATTGTGCAGAGAGAATGGCCTCCAATCAGCCTTCTTAAGTCCAAGCCTAAGGCAAGCAAGGAGTAGAGAGTTAGCAGTGAAACAGTGACATGCAAGTATACTTCAAGCAGAACTTTCTTCCAGGGTGATGTTTTCATTGTGCAGTGTTATTGGCTGTTATTTCTCCACAAAACTTTTAATGTGTATGAAGACGTCTGCTGTATATCTCTGTGACAAAAATTAAGTTCATAATAAATACTAATTCAGTGGTCTTGCAACTAACTGAAAATACCACCGCAACAGTTACACTAATGTGATGTTTATTTATTTTTTGTCAACACTAACACAACAAATTCCATTAATTTTCTGGTTTCAAATAAGTGAAAAGCTAGAAAATTCCTCCAGAAATCAAAATTAAACCAATTTCTGATGTTCCAAACACAACACAAGTCACCCTACTAAATTGTCATTATTTACTTTCTGATATGCACATGAAATTACTTCAGTATATCCATTGATGGGGTCAAAAGGTAAGAGGTAAATGTGATTAAAAATACGTTGTCAACTGGGACTATGGATTTTTGAATGTCATCTGGGATCACTTTTAGGATTAAATTTGCTTTTACTTGACTTTTACTCAAATTGTTTGGATCTAGGAACAAAAAACGGCTTCCTTGTGATTTGAAAGAGATCATAATTTGGGTTCAAAACATCCTTTAACTGTGTTAAACACATTACAAGCTTTGTGTGTTTACACGGTGCTGAGATACGCTCTCTCTAAAGGTGACAACAACAACACACATTCTCATTATAGTTCTTTACAAATACTTTACAGGCTGCTAAACTTTAAAACATAATGACAGGCTGTCTTAACAACTTGAATAGATGACCTGTAGGGTTGTTTTCTTGGGCGAGGACAGTCTCATTGAATAGCAGAACTTTTGTCTCAGGCATGTCACGCAGACTGCTTTGTTTCAAATGGAGCCAGGCTTTGAAAATAAAAAGGCTGATGTCTACAAAGACTGCAATTTCATTAACCAGAAATAATAATGAATGTATTTCTTCTTAGAATGTTGTACACTGCAAGTTGTGTCAACTAAATTGCCTGATTTATTCTTTAGTTGGAATTAGCACTAGACTCAATCATACACACATTATTTCCTAAATATTTTGGTTAACTTACTTATTTTTTTAATGATTATTATATATATTATCTAACAATATTGCACTTGAAGACTCTTTCAGCCTTGTATAAGGAAGATGATAAACCTTCAAAAAAGCTTTCCTGTCTTTCATGCTTTTGAGGCAGTAATAAAATGTATTTATGAATTGTAAAGACAGCATTGTTTTGATTGAATTGGAGAAAGGAAAAAAATCTATTTCATTAATTCTAAAGAGCACGGCAAGTTCTATCATGAAGGACAGATGTGTTTTTGTTTTGTTTTGCCTCTGACTTTAATAAACCATCAAACAAAAGAAGGAAGGGAGACCAAAAAAACAACAACAACCGAAAACCCAGAAATGAAGAGGTACACAGAGGGAGTGGGCGAGTGGGAAAAAACAAGTGCAGAGGGATAGGCAATAGAGATTGACAGACCACGTGACTTTAGCGCATTGCATGCCGGGTACAAACAATCAAAGCAATGCATCAAACGCAAGCATTTGCAACACCGCAAAACGTTCATTCTCCGGTTCCAATACCTTCTTGCTTTTTCTTTGCCCCCCAAAAAAGTTATGTACAAAACTAAGGAGAACAATGCCGGTCCGTACAAAGACAGACTTGATGAAAAGTCAATGAAAAGATACGAGGAAAAATTCAAAGGAGTGAGAGGGTCAGACCCTTACGAGCACACAGAGTGGACAAAAGACGTTAGCGTGCTGCCCAACTTTCACCACGCTCATATTTATAATTATACGGTTCTTGGAGTGAGTTCATACACTCATGAAGTTTTTAGTAACTTCAGGTCACTGCAACAAGCCCAGGTACAGTTTACCAACGGATGGGTACAGGACCTTGAAATGCACCGTGTAGAACGAAAGACCATCGTACGTATCGTAAGTTTACCAGTCTCACAAATCGTCTTCATAAATACACATACGTAACCGTTTATTAATAAGACCTTTAAGCTCAACGGTAATTAATTAGTAGTGGAAATAATTTCTGGTACATTACAGAAATGTAGCAGTGACAATAATATTGTATGCTGTAATCGTACTGGGCAATTAGTGATACAAAAAACCTGTTTTATCCTGTGAATAAAAGTATACGTTTTTGTCAATGTACCATGGTAATAACAGAAGCGAAACGCAATATTCTGTCAGGACAATTCACTATTTATGCACAATAAACAAAGGAGCATAGCGCGACCATTTCTGTTCAGCGCCAGACTTGCTTGTAACCTATATCACCAATTATGTTAAGAAAAATGACGTATTAACTACTACAAAACACTGACCTTTGTGGAAATGCTTGGAGCAGACTAACATGTGAGCTGGAGTGTTCTGGGACGTTATATTTGGTCTTCGAATGGCTGCAATCCAGGCCATCCGTCGGCTCTTTGTTACTTCGGAAACATGGCTTGAACAATTTCTCGCTAGTACCTCTTGCCACGAGTTCCCAGCATCCTTTGCGGTTTTACCCCTGAATGACGTCACATTTTCAATCTCTATAAAGGTTCATGGTGTGTTAGTAAGCATGTGTGCATGTGGTAGTGGTGGTTGGGGGACAGGTATGGGTGAGCTTGGGCTGATAACCTCAGGCTGTGGTAAATAAGATTCAGTCCAAATAAGACATTTCCTACGATTAAGAAAGGTTGTGGGATGCAAGCTACAGGTTTTTATGAATTGTGTTTGCACACTTGCCCCTCTATGTTACGGGGTGGTGAGTAAGAGAACCCAGACGCGGACCTCTCGTTAAAGTTGAACAGTGTCTTTATTTACAGTGAAGCCAATCCACAGTTATCCACAGTGCAAAGTCCCTTCAGTGCTCCCCTCATGTGTCCACACAACTCTCGTGAATAGTGACGTCTCTCCTCTCGTCTTTCCGTCTCGCTCGTTTCCTGGAAAAAGGCAAACAGACGCGATTAGCCCCCCTCCGCTAACAAACACTTGTCTTACACTCGCTGAGTTCGAATCGCTACCAGGCTTGGTGGAATACTCCAGCGCTGTCTGTCACTCAGCCACACCATTAAATAGCTCTGCCAACGATGGTGGAAGATTGGCAGCAGCTGGCGAGGAATCAGTCGCAGGTGGGACAGCTCAGAGTGGCAGCACTTCCGGGTCGGAGATCTCCCGTTGCTACGCAACCGCGTAACAACTGCAGCGGAGCCGGAGACAAAAACAGAGCGAGAGAACAAACACACACATACACACAGGTCGCCGGTCGGGGCACCGTCGGACCTGACACTCTAAGTGTTTTCCTCTGTACGTATTACACAATCTCTTGGTCTTTTCACAGCAGCACCTCCAGCCTCAGCCACCTACAGCACAGGCTGTGGCCTCACCAGGCTATGGGCTGAAGAATAACTCACTAATCTAATGTCCCTTGCCTTCACACTCTTTGAAAACATACACTGAAACTGAAAAACCTTCACACATGCATATGTATGGTGAGAGACCATCACACAGTATTCCAAAAAATAATCCAATTTAAAAAAAAAAAAAAGATTTATTTCAGTAACTTGTTAAGTGTCATGGAGGAGAAATTAAAATAATATTTGCCTCAACATGACTGTGGGGTCTATAATTAACTGTTAGCTCACTTTTACACATAAAGATGTGAAAATGGCTTGTCCAAATCATGCTATTATCACATCAGCCATTCAAGGAGGAGGAATGCAATTTTCACATCATTAGTTTCCATTAAACATATTGCAGTAGTGGCAGCGACAAATGAAAAGGTCAGTTTTTGAATTAATCACTGTAATTTCACACAAACTAACCAGGTCACTGCAAATATAGCTTAGTTATGCATGCTGTCGTTGCTTCCCCTTTATCAGTGCATTAGGCATTTATGCATGTATTTCTGTTTGCATGATTTAAATTGCAGATGCGTGATATGATGGTAGTTTAATACTGCGATACTGAGTTCAACAAAAAGCATGCTTTTAAGTAAAATTGAGGCCTTGGTCACACAGACCTAAGAACTGATTGGTGACCCCCTGGTAACCTCTGGTTGCTAGGGAAAGATGTGTGTTCCCTGACCAAATGGTGAGTGTTTTCCTGAAATTGCTAGAAGTTGCTGGGTGAAACTGGTCAGAAAGAGTGTGCTGCATGTTATCATAACTTTGGTTACCAAAGTGTTGCAGTCACTCATAGTTTGCATGGAAGAGCTCGACTTGCCTGCAAAAACTCACTAACCAACCACACGTGA
Organism: Oreochromis niloticus; assembly: GCF_001858045.2. Taxonomy (NCBI): domain Eukaryota; kingdom Metazoa; phylum Chordata; class Actinopteri; order Cichliformes; family Cichlidae; genus Oreochromis; species Oreochromis niloticus. The sequence continues at coordinate 27,511,274 of NC_031972.2, forward strand.
AATAATGTGATGCAAGCTGGAAACAAGGCCATATCCTTGCAAAGTAGAAGTTGTGCATTATTGCTGAAACCAATAGTTTCAAAAGATGCAACCTTTACTTTGAATGGCCTCTGTTGTTAGTTTACATCACACTCTTTGCAGTTTAGCAGCTGCCAAATGTTTGGGGAGAAATTGTCACCTTCTGTACAAACTACAGATGACTGTGACAATTTGATTGCAACCTACACATATTGCAAGGAGGTTTTCGCTGCAGCATTGTATACCTCTTTGTAAGCAGTTTCACCTAATGACTCCAAAAAACCAGCAACCATTTACCATGGGCTACTATCTGGTCTTTAGGAATACATGACTTGACTGGGAATTGACTGGGCAGTAACTGCAAGCATCTTCAGCAGTCACTCTCAAATGCTCAGGGAAAACTTTTCCCATAGGGACGCATGGTTGCCTGGTCCCAATGAAAACTGGTCTCTAGGCTTGGGTGAATGGGGCCAAATCTGTTGTGGGGTTTGTGTTTCAATTTAACAACAGTATATATATATATATTTTTAAATTGAGCCCTAAATATAACCAATTAGTTCTGATGCTTAAGATGGATCAAAACGCAAGTGAAAACAAGCCAAAACTAAAATGTCAAACTGGAGACAATCCATGATGTTGTAAATTTATGTTGTTTACCTGTCTGTGTCAAGTGCTCAGCTTTATAGCACTAATGTAAATAGTCTCCACTTCTGTAAAGTGATATGATGATAACCTACACAAGAACCAGCTCATTTAACATCAATACTATACTATGATGACATTACAAGGAACACAGTAACACCATAACTTTCCACAATGCCAGAATTTTTTTTTACTATCACTGACACACCATTACCATACCACTGTTAGCTGTATCAGATCACACACACACACACACACACACACACACACACACACACAGATTTATAATAATTTCTACACCGCACCTGTGGCACTTCATTACCTACATATACTCATCTTTTCTTTATTACTTATCAGTCTTATTTTGATCCCAAATTTCGGTTGTTCGTCAAAGTTTTGTTGGTATAATGTAAAAAAGTAGAAATATGGTTCCACCGCGAGTACAGCGTTGTTATCGGCACATTTGTTAGTTGAGCAGCTAATTAGCTGACTTGCCATGGCTACAATCTGTGTTCTGCGTTAACACACACACACACTCATGCACAGATACACACGCCAGTGGCTCTGCGCATTTGTCCATGCACACAGAATAAATGGACAAGCTTGAGAGTACAACACTCAGCGCTCACACAACACTGAAGTGGCAGCAGCAGCCTAATTAGAAGTAGTGGGAGCTAAGTGGGTGAATAAAACAAATGGGAAAGATGAAGAATAAAGTAAAAGACAGCTCAAGAGGCAAAAGGAATTCTTTATTGATTGTTGCTTCAATGCAGCGCAAGTTTTTTTTAGGGGGGATTCTGACAGAGTGAACATCTTCCTCTGCCCAATTATAACACTCAAGCTCTAAGGAGTTGTCAAACATGGAATATAATATGTGCTCTGAAAACAGTGTAACAGTGAAATGGAACCACAAACAGATGGGGGGAAAGATAGGGGGTCCATCAGGGAGAAAAAGCAGGAGAGGGGAAAAACGAGGGAAAAATACAAACCGAGTACAGACAAAACACGACTTACATTTTGCAAATAAAACTTCAAAATTTCTATCAAACATATAGATGAATAATGCCAGTCTAAGGAGTAATGTGTTAAACAGTAATGCAGCTGAAAAGTAACACATGTCATTAATCAAGTTACATCTCTGGTACAGTAATGTGATATATTACCAGTAGTCACACAGTAATTATTAATCAAGCAGGGATGCCATTTCTTATGTCTCATAAGCTCTTCAATTACCTGCATGATAGGAAGATAGAAAAAGAAGTGTAATCAAATTCATATGCATGCGCAGGATTCTTGGTACTTACACAGCACTATTCTTAATGAGCACTCAAAACTCTTTAAGGCCGCAGGCCACTTTCACCCTTTCATACATATATTCATGCAGCCCTTTATTCTATTCATTTAGGCATTTTTTACAGAAATTATACAAACGCATAATAGCTTTACACTGTTAACTGGAAGCTACACGATGATGCACAATTAAACAAAAATCCTTTTCTATCACTTAGGACTCATGATTTTTTAAACACCATGTCACCATCAAATCTCATTGAAAAGTAATAAATGCCCTGTGTACTACATCATGAGAGTGAAGTTGTGAGCTGTTTATATGTTGATTTCCAGCTATTTTTTCCCCACTGCAATTTTTCACATCATCAGATTCAATCATATGCATTAAAAATAGAGACACAAAACTCTTTATTATGATAATTGACAATAGAAGTGAAGAATTGCATCCGACTTTTGTGAATGTTGTTTACTTCAGAATAGGAATGTTATCACTTACTAATAGTCATCATGCAGTAGTTAAAAAAATGTGAAAAGTTGTCAATAGGTTGTTGGAAAAAACTTTCAGATGGACATGAAACAAAGCAGATGGAATTTGTTATTAAAGGAGAGATGACGTCACCTTATTACTCAATGCATTAGTCAGGGATTGGACTTTAACGCTCCTTAAAACTTGTAGTGTCTGTTAGAATTCACATTGCTGTGAGATAGCCAAAACATGGTGTATCAGGTGTAGGGATGTTTAGCTTATTTTAGAGTTTAGACATGTAGGAATGTTTAGTTTGCTTTAGAGTTTAGAAATGTGTTAAGATAGAATGTAGAATTATGGTAGAGACACTGACACTGCCCTCAATATAATAAAGGCCTGATTGTGTCATGAGCTTAGAAGTAGATTTGGAACTGGATAACTGTGGTCTGGAGGGGAGATGGTATTTATGGCCCCTAGGAAGAGACACATACCCACAGTGTTTTAACTGATATACTCCCACACCTATATGCACACTCACTTACATGCACGCATATATCAGCTATGCACACACAGTCACTCACGAGCACTCACATAGACACGCGGGAACGCGCACATGTAGGCATTCACATGCTTGCACACACACAAGTAAAAGTAGGTAAACATAGCACTTAGTTTTATGGCACCTCGTAGAGGGATTAGAAGGGGGGTCACTTATACAAAACTGCATGTAGCAGACAAAGGGGTTGAGATCTGCAGGGAAAGTCCGGGGTTCTGTACATCTCCCTTCTAGAAGGTATAATCAATAAGTGTGTATGAATAAAGGTATTGTTAATTGACTACTGAGTCCCGGTGTTCTTTCTGGAAGCCTGACGAATATACGAACCGGGGTGAAACTGCTTTTCGTAACACAGGATAAGCAATACCATAAAGACAATATTTTTGACTTGATGGTTATGAATAAAGTTGTTTCACTTGAACTATATTGAATGTCTTTTTATTCCACTGACCGAATCTGAACACAACTTAGATGCTTAGTCTTTTTATTGCTATACTTTTGCTTGGGTTAAATCCTTTGCAGATCAATGTATTTCTCTGTCTAGACTTCAAACAATGGACCTAATCCCTACAGGGCGAGCTGTTAGTTTCACTTGTGCAGCATAATCTAATTGCTGATTGTTGCTTTGTCTCAGCTGGTAACACCAGTGGGCTCTCTGTGGGAGACGTTTTGGCCCATTTCTCTTCCGGTTGATTCTGTGGTGGCACTGGTTGAGCCCTACTATTAGAACAACCTGTCGAAATCGACATAACTGTTGGACTCATTAACTGTATGGACATGAATTAAGCAAAGTTCTCTTTGAAGGCCCTGTGGGACACGAAAGACACAAGTAGAGGGTGAATTATTGGTCTGTGTAAATAGTTAGAGAAAAGACACACAGAGAAAACAGAAATCCTTTCACATATACTAAAATAATGCAAAGATAGATGCTTTTTTGGATGGTACTAAGTGGTAATCCATTTTACTAGCTTGTTGCTGGTCTATCACAGTAGCTCATTTCCCAATGGACCTTCCTCACAGGAGAAATTTTGATGTGTGGGAAAGTACTGGGCCACTTAATCTTGGGTGCAATGTGAAAAAATAAGACAAAACAGAACACTGAGAAAAGTCAAATGACACCGTTGTAACTAAAAGTGATCCACTAGCCAGTGATTGGAAGTATGTTTAGCCCTCAAGAAGACGAAGAAGAAGACGAAGAAGAAGACAAAGAAGACGAAGAAGAAGAAGAACACAAAGAAGAAGAAGAAGAAGACGAAGAAGAAGACATTCAACTTTACTAAAAGGCTTTGTCCTAGTTTAAGTTATGCCATGGCTTCATATATTTGTCTAGCAAAGTTAAAACATGAATATATAAACTCTTGCCTGCAGTCGCAGTTGAGTATTTTTCATTTTTTGTGCTGCAGAACCTTCCTGGAGATGCTACTATTTTCACAGTCAACTGGCCTCATTAAATCCATTACACTTTTTTGATCTTCCACCACAAGCCACAGGGACAAAAACTCTTCAATACAATATGGAATTCTGCCAAAGCCCTGCCTCGCCATTAGCACTTTACTAAGGAATATCACTCTGGATGAAAACACACTCGCAGCTGAAGCAGGCTCTCAGTATTCAGGAGGATGGAATACATAAAGAGGTGAGGGACAAGCTTGCCACAAAAGGTGGAAACTATTGTGGCACCAGATATTGCTTTTATTTATATATTTTGTTTAAGTGAAACAAAGGATGCTCTTTATATTTAAGAAAATGTAAGAGATTTTAAAACAGGCGTCAGTGGAAGTGGACTGATTTGTTCACGAAGATGATACTATAAGTGGTGTATGACCACAGGATGTCACAATAACCAAAAATCAAAAACAAAAAACAAAACATGATTAACATTTATGCTTAGGTCAATGTTCATAATTTTAACTGATGTTGCTGTGTATCATGGCAATTTATGGGTGTCAGGAGAGTGTAAGAAGTGATTCAAAACTTAATTATTGAACACAGTTTATGTAATTACCTTTTAATCTTTTTATATAGCTATAGCATATTAAAATTCAAACTTCATGTCACAGCACGTCACATCCTAATCCGTATGCAGAAAAGAGGAAAATTTTTAAATTTGCTTATATCCTACACTCATGATGCTATTGACTCAATTTTTATTAACTTCACTGTTGTGTCTTAGTACACCTCTCAAATGCATATGCCTTCTATTCTTTAAACCTTATCACTGGGATTTTGTTTGAAATTTGAGTCTGCCTTAATGGATTTTCAAATTTGTAGCACAGTGGTTTCCTGTCATATGTCATCGAGGCTCAAGAGCAACCATAATTTAATTCCAACCAAACACAGCAGCAGGTGATTTCAGTGATTGCACCCTACTCTCTGGTTGAAGGTGCTAATCAGTGTAATCAGCAGCTCCAGTGTTTGGTTGTAAAAAAATTCAGCAAAATGTTAGCCCTCTGTGAAACATTATTGGAGGCAATTACTATAGATGAACTCACCCAGTCAACACTGACACTGAGTTAAATTTGTAGTGCAACACATATGTGATCGTGATTCACACGGGTTTTGAAAATTATGCTATTATTTTTGTTGTTAGATAATGAAACAACACAAAACAACATACATATACACTCATCAGAGATGTGAATATCATCGTACTGGGTTTTTAATGGTTTCTTTGAACTGTTCTTTTTCCTGGTTTAAATCTTTCAAATGTCATACAGCTTTAACAGCAAAAAAACCTGGAGTTTAAATTTATTTTGAATTTTCTCTGTTCCATACAGGTCAAAAATATATATATGTGACAACAAATATTTCATTATCTGTCTCTTAGCAAGTTGCATCTTGAGCACATACTTTTGGTAGCCATCAAGAAGCATGACACATTACATTGCAGTGTCAAACAACAGAAGACAATGTCCAAAAGTGAGAGAGAACTTTGGATCTTTGCAAGCATCTGTACAGATAGCATGGTAACGCTAAGCTAGCCAAGAATGAGTGATGTAAAAGCTGAGTGAATGCCGACCCAAGCCCAGCAGCCAGACCCTGAACTACAACAGGTAACAAAGGTAGTGACGATCAGTCAGGCTGCAGCTTATGTTTCTATCTGTTTATGTTTCTACAGTATAATCAATGTGGAGATCGTTTTGAAGTTTCTGTGGTCAGGGTTGTTTTGTGTTGTTGACTTTGTGTTCATACCTAAAAACTAAAAGAAAGCTTGTATGTGTGTTGTCATTAGAACAGACGTTTGTGTTGGCCTGTGGGCCTGTAGCCCGAGGTTTATATTGTTGATGATAATTGGCAATGTGTTTCAGGTCATTTTACAGAGAAATTAGAAGGTAATAAGATAAGATAACTCTTTACTGTCATTGCACAGTCATACCTAATACAATAGTACAACAAAATTAGAAATGTGTAATGTAATGAGTTGTGTAACAAATTACTCTCTCCAGCAATAATTAAGTAACGTACTGCATTACTTTTAAGAAAGGTAAAAAGCAATGTGTAATACATAACTTTTTTTGAGTAAAGACCTCAAAACTCTTCACAACAAAGAGTGGAAATACTTTCAACATGCACAAATATTTGACCACAAAGCATGCAATTAATGTGCACAAATGTAATGTCTTTGATATGCTGCTTAGCGATGGTGGTGACTCAAGGGGGAGCCAATGAGAACCCAATGAGAAACAATAAGAGAATCGATAATGAATCGAATTGCTAAATTCTTTTGAATTCCCATCCCTAATGCTGTATGTAATAGTGTTCTAGTATTTCTTGTTTTACCATGAAACAATCTTTTGTTTCATTCTCTGTTTCCATCTGTCATCGCAGTTGCCATTGTGTCAGCCTGAGATACTCATCAGCCTTCTGGAAACTGACACTAAAGAAAAGCTCATATGATTAATATAACGCCTCCAGAGATGTAACTCAGTTTTATTCAGTGTTGCAACACATATTCTGTTCTTTTAAATAGAGATTTTCTACTTCCATTCCAAATGCCTGCTTTGCCTTATAGCTTATTGCAGGCATCAGAGGGCAACAAGGAAATAGACTTAAGATGAAATATCAAATGGACTCATTAGCATACAGATTATTGTTTGAACATCTAAGCAATTCAGTGCCCAAAGTAAAATCACGGTTGTAATCCCTTTTAAAGAGGATTTATCTGAAGTCAAGAGCATAAAGAGGAACCCCTCTGCTTTCCCTTTTAAAACAAACTCTTAAAAAAATGACCAGCCTTTCTATTTTGCTCTTACTTTGTTTAAGTACTTGGATTCTGCATAAAGCACACTGACACAATAATAGGTCTTAGAAGAACATGTACTTTGAGGTTTAAGCTTAGACCAGTGGTTCTCAAACTTTTCACAGTGAGTACCACCTCATAAAATATATGGCTCTTAAAGTACCACCCTTATGACCAACATCAAAGTACAGTAATATAGGGCTGTTTAACACCATATACAGTTTACAAGAGACAATTTTATTTCTTATATGAATGTTATTTATTTTAACTGTCATAAACAGGATGTAACAAGTGACAATAACAACAACTGTACTGCATTAAAACATTCTTTTATCGATTGGAAAAATATTAGCGTTCATCCTCCAGCTTCACTGTGTTTATATGATGCTAACCATAGCTGTGTAGCTAGCCACCACGCACCACATCATTATATACCAGATAGCCCAACTTCAGTAACCCTACAAACACCACTGCTGTTTAGTTTTCTGTCTTCATTCATGTCAGAAGTGATAGCAGAGCTGTACGTTTTAATTTTTGCTGTGGTGGTTAAGCTGCCGTATTTTTGGCTTCACGACCCTCCTTCGTGGTTCGTGCACGTCGAAGCTCAGTTTCCTCTTTGTGGCGTTTCAGCCGACGACAAAAAAATACCATCATGTGGTGGCCTCGCTGGATCTGCTGTCCACCCGCCGTGTGATGACCCTCCTCCGGGATCCCTCCACCCAAGGGAAATCCACCGCTCTCAAGGCGCTGCTGCTGCTGCGGCACTACTCCCTCTCCGATGCAGAGTGGGCCGAGAAACTCCTCTCTGTCTCGGGCCTGGGTGATGGTACCGCTCTCGATCTCATGGAGAGCACGCTGTCCTTGCTAGGAACAGATGACGGAGGACTCCTCTTTACTCACCTCCTCCTCCGACAGTTGCCCGCTCCAGTGCAAGCTGGCCTCACCAACTCCCCGGTGCTGGCCGCAAAGGATTACTTGCAGATCGCATTCTCCTGGCTACTAGGAGCTTCAGCATCCAGGCGATAGTTCCTGACTCACCGACGGCATCTTCCGCGCCCCCAACCGATTCTCCCAGAGGGGCCTCCGACTCAACGATGGTGGCTGGGATCACGGCACAGCGACACTGTGGAAAAGGGCTGTGTTTTTGACATCAGCATTTTGGCGCTGCGCTGTCTACCGCCTTGGAGTTTTAAGGCCCGGGGAAACAAGCGCTCTGTAGCAGCCGCGACAGCTGGCGATAAGGAAAGGCTCATGCTCGGGGAGACGTTATCTGGTCGACTCGGGCTCCCAGAAGAGCCTCAGGAACTCTCGTGTCATCTTTGCATACCTCCACAATGATATAATATTTAATCTTAAACAAAATTTTGGGATATTTCCTACGTACCACTAGAGAGAGCCCAAGTACCACCAGTGGTACGCGTACCACCGTTTGAAAACCACTGGCTTAGACTACACAGTTAAGAAGGTACATTTACCCCCGTGTGCACACTAGCATTACATAATCCATCTATGCTCCAGATGTTGACTGCTTTTTTTTGCATTCCCTGTCAACATGAACTGACACTGCTTCAGTAATGGTGAGGCCCAGACTCTGGAGAAGTCAATCCATGACTGCTTTCCACTAGCACCTACTCAACTCAGCTCAGCTCGACTCAACTTTTTCTTTCATTAGGTAGTAGTACCTTGTACTAGGTACCCTTTTAGTACCTTGGCTGGACTTCCAAACGACCTTAGTCGACCCAAAAATGTGATGTGAACAGGCTACATGCCAATGATTGGCCAGTGACAGGACTCTTGCTCGCCTCGTTATAACGACCCCATGCACATTAGGTTGTGCTCAGCTGTAATGGAAAACGGCTGAAACTGACTTGAGTAGGCACTAGTGGAAAAAAGGCTGGAGTGTTCCATTGTATGTTTTCCTATCAAGGTATGCTTTAGCAGTGTGTTTGGGATGCCATGCTGAAAAATGAAGCTACTATAAGTCAGACACTTTCCAGATGGTGTACCATTGCATGGTACATAAAAATCTGATGGCAATTTTCTGCATTCATAATTCCATCCATTTTGACAAGATTCCCAACATACACCCATTATCATGTTTTACAGATGCCTGTAGACACTCATTGTTGTACCTCTCTCCTCTACATACTGAGGATGATTTGAACCAAATCATTTTCATTTGGATTCATCACTCCATAAGACCTGTTGCTACTGATTTTCAATCAAGTTTTCATGTAATTTGGCATAGATAACCCTTTTCTTCCTGTTTCCTTTTTTTAAGAATGGTACATCCTCTGCCAAATATATCCTTCAGGTCCAGTGTTAATTCTTTGTTAGATTTTTTTCTTGTTCAGCCACCTCTTTTGTTCTTCGCTTGATTAGTTTTCCCTTTAATGACACGTGACATACCAGGTTGTGATATGCTAAATCTTCAAATAACAGCCCTTTGAAACCAACAAGGTGATTTACAAAGTACTATTTTATTCCTGGCAAACTTATCTTTAGAATTTTTTGTCGAATCAATTAAAGAAATGGATACAAATCATGTGTTCATGTGACATAGTAGTAGTTTTAAAAAAAATGGCTATATACACCATTTCAAATTCCTTAGCTATCTGCTGAAGTTGCTGCTTCATCCCTTGAGTTTTTATTGGTTAAATGATGTGTGTCATATTCAAATGTGAGTGTTAGGTCAATGGTCCCAAACCTTTTTTGTGCCACAGACCCGTTTAATGTCAGAAAATATTTTCACGGACAGGCCTTTAAGGTGTCGCGGATAAATACAACAAAATAAAATGATATGACCAAGACAAAAACTGTGGTATTTTGTAAATATAATAATAAATGCAAATTCACTGTGTAATTGTCTAACTTATTAACAGCGTCCTCCTGAAATGCGCCAACAACATTGAGAGTAACATCCTCCTCTCTGCCCCTTAATGTTCTCTGGTCACTATGGTAACACGTAAATATTCCTTTCAAAATAAGACACAACTACAAGACAGGAAAAGACCCAGGGAAACCGAGTTAATGATAAAAAAACCCGAAAACCATCAATTTCACACCTGAGCCTCAACTCCCGTGGCCCGGTACCAAACGACTCCGGTCTGTGGCCTGAGGGTTGGGGACCACTGTGTTAGGTGACTTAATGAAACAAATAGTTTGAGAAAAGTCAGATACAAGGACAAGTGGATGAGTGGAAATGAGTGAAAAAGCAGCCAAGTCCAATGAAAAGCCTGGAGAACTATTTGTACCAGGTGTCATAGCTGAAGGCCAAACCAGATAAACAGATTCAATTGCAGATACAAACAGAGGCACTGGTAAATGTGATTACAAGACTTTATTTACAAACAGAGAAGTACAACGATGATGTGACTATGAAATGTGAACTATGATGCTTCGTGAACTATGAGATGTACATGATATTATAAGAAGTAGAGTAGCAAATGTTACCTTTACAATAACACTGAATACTAGGAAACTTTATACACACGAATTCTGTTGTGTGGGGAAAAGGGAAGTCAGGCCGGGGAGCGAAACCAGCAGTCTTTGAGTCACCGTAATGAGAGGAGACAGTGTTCAGAAGGTAATCAGGTCAGGTGAGAGCAAACATGGACAAGTTCTATCTTACTTATTGCAGGTAGGTGGTGAGATGGTGAAGGTTCCAGCTGGTGATGATCTCCAGTAACTGTGGCAGGGAGGCAGGCAGGCAGGTGAAGTAAGCATGAGCTGTGGTAGAAGAGCTGCCGAGAAAACCAGGGTCCAAATGAAGGTGAGTATTGTCAGAGTTAGAGCGTGGAGATCGGATGGATGACATTATGGAGGAAACAGAATCAGGGCGGAGAGGACACACCTGGAGAACACGGATGAACATAATCTTATTGATGAGGAGCAGAAAGCAAAACTGAACACCACACACACGAGACAAGGGGCTATCACAATGAATCAGAAATCTAGCACTGAGGTACAGGGATACTCTCAGAGACATAGACCAAAAGGAAGGAAAACATGGAGACATAACTGACTGGGGAAATAAGACAAACTAAACAGGGCACAGAGAGACCACACAAACACAAGGACACAGAAGGGAACTAACACAAGCAAACAAGAAAGCAAGAAGTAAATATAAACTCAGAAACACTAAAAAACCACACTGTACTCAATAACTCAAACATGAATTCTCTCTTCAGAGAAATATATCATACGTACAGAACAAATTCAAAATACCTAGTCGAAGACCCAGGATCATGATTCTCTGAGGAAGAGGCTGGCTTTGCATAAGATCGACAGGCTGTTAACTGTTGGTTTCTCAGGTTGTGAACTGTATTTGTTTTTACTAGGATTTGCAAGGATGTACACTCCAAAAACTGAGGATTACAATCAAGAAGTAATACGAAGAATACCATACATAGACATTTAGATTCAGCTTACTCGCTTGAGACTTAAGAATACATCACTGTACAAAAGGTTACAAGGGTTCAGACTTCAAGTCTGAAGGGTGGACATGATATAATTTATTTTTCATTCTGTTTGTTTCTTTTCTGTATCCAAGCTTGAGCAGTAGGTGCATGTTTGTCATTGTTTTCCTCCTCTATTCTGTTTCCTTCTATTCCCCAGACATCTCCTCTCCCCAATGGGTCTCAGCAGGAGGTCTTGTCAACTGTGAAGCTTTGTCTGCCCTTTTCTAATCTTTCTTTCTTCTACACAAGCCTCTGCATTTTTCACTATTTCTCCTATGTCCCTGCTAGTTTTCAGGAGGTGGTCATGTTTTACTCTTTGACTGTGCTGTCAACCTTATTACGCCCCTACGCATCATGTTTCCCATGGTCCTCAGTACAACTCAAGTAAACATAAATAACATACTGTAGGAGCCGCTTTCATATAGGAGCCAGCTAACATTTGACACTCTGAAAAATGTATTTACTTCAGTCAGCATTTCATAAGATTACAACATCTAGTTTGTGTACAAGAGTGTGGATCACTATTGGTTTATATGTCTTATGACGCATTTAAACATTTCACGGAGAAATGTTTAAATGACAGATGTGGGTACCCAAGCCAGAGCACGACTCTGCCAAAGGACATTGTTGTTTTTCATCAGCAGGAGGCAGATGAAGGGTTGAGTAGGTGGTCCTACAGTGTGTTGTGACACATTTCCATCCACATTGTTGAAAGAAGTCGGCCATTTCCAGCCCAAACTGCCTCAAAATATGATCTCAGTTATTGGATCTCAGTGGAACACTCAGTGTGTCTTATGTGCGTTCACATATAAACTTAAAATAAATATTTTACATGAAGTATGAACAGCTCTGTCTTACTTATATGCCAGCTGTTCCACGTTAGCCAAACGTAAAAACATGGGCCAATGTTGTACTAATGAACCCAGAGCAGACACCCCCAAGTATCTGCTCTGTAACTAAAGGTCCTAAAAGGTACAGTTTGTAAAGTCTCACCATCAGATGTCAGTAGATTACAGACTGAAATCAACCGAATTCTGTTTTCTTGCCCCTCCCAATTCAAGTGTATCATCCTAGCTACAGTGGCCACTGCGGGACAAACAACTCTAGCCACCATTCATCTATAGTGCGCTTAGGCTGTCAGTCTATTGTTTACCTCAGCTTGTGTCCACATCTATTTACTCTTGAGGAGGTAAATGGATGTGAAGTCAGTGAAGCTCGCTTCTTTTTAGTGACAGGGATATTGAGCTGAGTTGTTGAATGTGGTGAACTTTCTGTTGGTATACACTGCTGTTTTCGCCAGTGTTAGCCACTATTAGTGATACTAACATGATGTGAGAATATAATTAAAGTGTTTATCAGAGGGAAAGTGTAATTTTTAGGACACTTGAGCCTGACATGAAAATGATAATAAATGTGAACGACATATTGAGAAAAAGATGATGAACATATATATGTACAAATGTTAAATTGTCATACAGTTTGAATGAGATATTTTTACCTCAAATTTGAAGTACCTTTTAGGAAATTCAGTCATTATTAAATATTTTACCACCAGTACTTTTCATAATGTGACAATTCAGTCAGTTCAATCCATACCAATATGTGACCCTGCTTTGTTGGAAGGGAAATTTGATATCAAACACTGCATGTCTAAACTGCTTAAATCTGACAAAAAAAGGACATTGAAACAACTTAAATATCAAAACACAGTCCTAGAAGAGGTCTTATCAGGCTCTGAACAGAAACATGTGTGGAGTGCTCATGGGTGTAGAAAGGGATTACATGCACATGCTCCTACAGATAAAAAAAAAAATCCCCCTTAGTTTAAATGTATTGAATATCAGTAACATTAACCGTATAGACCGTTAAAATAAAACTAAAGACTTGAGAGAAAATCAGTGTTTTACCTTCGGTTATGGCTTGCAACACTCGTGTGCAACATGGATTATTTTTGCCTCTCACTTCATGAGAGACAATCATGTATATTACACGTGACTGTACAATATGTACATTCACTTTAAAAAGAAACAAATGATCAAACACGTGAATTGTAAGTTAAATGCCGCCAAACCGTTCCTAAATGCTCTTTTACTGATAGTTTCACTGAGTATAATGACAAGTACATAAAGTTCCTTCCTCTAGCATTATGTTTTAGACACTTTATTCCAAAGTTAAAGTTTTACTGTATGAGTCATATTTGCAGTTCTTCTGAACAAAAGATTAATTACTTAGCAGAACAAAATATAATTTAGTTATGGCAATACTGCCATAGCACAGTAATAGTGCCGTTTCAGGCATAGTCGTAATGAATGTAGGCTTTGGGGCAGACATTAAGTTGTATTGCTGCTTCCATATTACCTATGTTTAATCTATTGAATATTGTCAAAAACAGCCCCAGACACAGAAGGATATAAAAGCAAGGCCATTATATAAAAGAAGAGCTGCATAATACTGCCCTCCCCCCAAACCTTTTTCTTTTTTCGTTTTGCTGAATGGTTGACTGGGTGATCGTTTGTTCCCTCAGCACAATCACTCATCTAATGCTTCCATCACTTTTCCTTATTACAAGTTTCCTTCATTCAGCATTAGCAAAAACCCTCATTTGCAGCTTGTGTCAATGTACTGTGGTGGTGATAAATAGCTGCTACATCTCTGGGTCAGTGCTGCAAAAGTAAAGACCTGGTCCATGATACACTCCCTAAGACAGTGGTTCCCAAACTTTTTTTGCCAGGCCCCCCTTTGTTTTACAAGAAAAATGTTCGCGCCCCCCCCCAAACACATCCTCCAAACACACACACCCATATTTTGTTTACAAACTCCATTGCGGTTTATTTCCCACCTCAAACATTTAGTAAACAATTAAGCAAATACAAGTAAACGGCAATAAATTACAGGTAGTAATAAAATATACTACTAACTCGTTTACGCTACGTCCACACCTACAGCGGTATTTTTGAAAACTCAGCTGTTTCTATGCGTTTGGGCCTTTCGTCAACACGTAAACGGCGTTGCGATTCACCGAAAACGGAGATTATTTAAAACTCCTTTTTTGCGTTTACGTGTGGACGAGGATTACAGAGTTCGTTACGCAACGACAAAGGTATGTGCCTCTTTTCACGTCACGCTGTGCGCCACGTTATTGTTTACATGAGATGAATTGCAGAATGGCAGATAGAGACAAAATACTGTTAATGTTAATCTGACTATCTGCAGGTTTTACACGCTTACATATACACGCGCAGTTACTGTCCCTCCATTTAGAAAGGCAGAGGCGTCACGGTGTGATTATTTTACGTGTAGTTGTTTTTTTTTCCTGTGTAATAATTTTCAACATTGCTGTCAATACATTTTTCAAAAAATGCCTCTCTGTGCAAAATGGGTTTAAACAGATAAACAGCTGTGGGATACTGTTTGTCCGTGATTTGAACCGGGGGAACAAATCGTGGCAGGATCAGCCTGATATTATTTGTATCCCACTGTAACTTTACTGCATAATGAGTTAACATGTCCAAAATTTCAGGAGTAGTTATTACAAGAAGTGTTTGTCAACTAAAAATCAACATTGTTGGATACTGTTTGGCCATGATTTGGAGAGCCAAGCGTGTGCTCCCGAGGCAGGGAAAACTATTTGCAGGGGAGACCTACCTTGGCACTTGTGCAGGTGAAGCCAAAGGGAAGATATGCTTCACCATATTTTCTAGTCTTTGGCTTGGAAGGAAGTTGGTTTGGAAACACATACTGCGATGCTTCATCTCCTGCTTTGCGTTTGTGTGGGAGCCCCGTCAAAAACCTGTCCATTATGCTAGCAGTGTCCAAGCATTCTTTCTTTCTTTCTTTTTTTTTTTCTTTTCATACCGCCCCCCCCCCCCCGCAATGGCTCTGCGCCCCCCCTAGGGGGCGGGCCCCACACTTTGGGAACCTCTGCCCTAAGAAAACAGCTAACCTCTGAGACAGGCTTCAGATGTAACTCTTCTCACACTGCTTTTGTAAAAAGTCCACCTTGCATTCTGTTTTACTGCAGAATCTGGCACGGATGAAAATGCCCTTTTCCCAATATTATGTGTGTCTGCCTGCTTAAATTACTGTTGTTTGAGAGTCTCTGAAATTATACAAAATACACCAGTAACCAGTAATCCAAGCGAATGAAAGAAATACAAATAAAGTGGCAATGAAGGGATTAGTTAACATGGTTAAAACAGTGTACTATATACACTGCATATGCTTGTGTGAAGGGCTGCACCTTACCACAGTGTGTGATCCACTGCAAAACCCTCAAAACAATAAATATCTGATATCAGGTTTGCAAAAACCATCTAGGTAGGTGTTTGAAACATGTCAAAGTGATGTGAATTGACCAACAATCAGATGTTTACGTACAGTAAGCTGATAAAATCTACCACAGATCAATATCTAAATCCATTAGCAAACAGTTGAAAGTCTTTATTCTCCTCTAGCTCTGTGTTTCTCTTTATTATAATCTTGTGGAACTAAACAGAAATTCAGCTCAAATACTGGAGTTGTTTCTCACTGTGACTGCAATTATCCAAAAGAAATATGAAAAAGGACTTAAAAAAAATAAATAAAAATTTAACAGCTTAATGTTATCTAGGAAATCACACCAGCAACTTATTTTGGCAGGAAGCCCAAATGCAAACCTGAATACTCCAATTACATCAAGAACAAAGACGAAGGGGAGGAAACTTCCACAAGCTTTCAACAGATAAGCATGTGCTTCAAAGTTTACCTACTGTAAATCTTCAAGTATCTTTGTGTTACTTGAGAGAGCCACACAAAGGGAATCAGAAATGCTTTGAATCTAATGACACAAAGTATGTAGCATATATTCTGTTTTTACACTTGTTTTAACATTTGGTCTAGTAAGCAGTAAGACCCCAGACTTTTAATATCATTTGATTAGTTGGGAAAAATTAAGAAAACATTTCTTCTAGCCAAGGTTAAAATGTATCTAAATTTTTAATTCAATAACTATTGATTTTCAACCTGAATATTAGCATGCCTTGCCCATGAGTTAATGATTGGAATTTATTTCGTGAAATCTTGATGATTAAAAAGGTTTTGATTAGTGTTTCCAAGCAAAGGATGAAGAATAAAAAAGATTCTTTTGTATGTGGCTTAATGCAGAAATGTCTGTCTTACACACCACACACATAGGGCCACTTGATATTCTGAAACACCTGCTAGCTTTTTGATCACCACTGTTTTCTATTCACAGTGTGTGGCATGTCAGAGGCCAAGTAGAGCTGTGTCTATGCATTTATTTATTTATCTATCTGTGTAATTGTCCATCCATGTATTGTTTGCATGTCTGTGGGCTTTGAGCGAAAATACAGTACAGAAAACAATGAAATAAAAGCACACCTGTATTGTGGCTGATACAGAAGTGCAAAAATACAGTTTCCAGAAAGCAAATAAACAACAGAAAACACAAGAGCCAGCGAGTAAGATCAAAAACACAGCAAGAAATGAGACTTACATAAGCAAATGTAATCAGATACTTTGACAAAGGGAAACCTGGACTATAAATACAAGAGGGCTGTTTGGAGAATAAGAACCAGAAGGGAAACAAGATACAGGTGCATGTGAAATATATATCTATCCATCCATCCATCTAAATACTAAAACACAGAAACAAAAAGACAAAAAAAGAAGAAAAAAAAGAACGTTTTCCTCCCTTTTTTTCCTTTTTTTGTTGTTGCACAGTCTGATGGCTGGACTTCAATAATTTTCAACAATTAAAATTACAAATTTTCCAGTCTTGGAAATCATTCAGATGTGAGAAGAGCCTTTGTGTTCAGTGGTTGTTGTAATGGATCTCTCCAGTGGGTGCCATTTTTTTGATTTTGTTGAATCACTGACCTTAACACCGACCTGTAGCTAAAGTCACCGAGGCAAGTGAGGCCTCCAGTTCTTTAGTTCTTGTTCTGAGTTCTTTTCTCTCCTGCATGAGTCATCAGTGTGCTATTTGAGTAATTTTGCTAGGCTAGCCACTCCAGGGAAGGTTCACTACTGTTCCAGGTTTTCCCCATTTGTGGATAATGGCTCTCTCTGGATCACTGCAGTCCCAGAGACTTAGACTTACTTGGGTTCTCTTTGTTAACATTAAAATTTGTTTGACAATCCAAAACATGGAAGTGTGATAAATGTTAAGAAATAAGAAATCAGTAAGAACGATAAATACTATTTTTTTCCTCCTCTGTAACCAAACCTACATCATTTTACTCAAATAATTTGTTAACACAGTAACTCAGATTCAGTCATTTACAGACCACCTGGACTTATTTTGTAATTTTGGCTGTAAAATTACAGAACAATCAGGCAGAGCCTGTTTTTCTGTCTGTCAGTATCTTGTTAATGTTTTCTGCTACTATGATAAACAGAATATCCCTGTAAAGCTTGTCTTCTGTTCTTTCTAAAATCATGTGAATTTTGTCTGTAGCACAAACAATAGCTGGGTTATTATTACTTACATAGTGCTTCTAAAATGGGCCTGTTGCCAGGCCCAAGGTGCATGTACGGAAGTGATAAACAAAAGAATTGCTTTAATCTGTCTGTTTTTCAAGAAGATTACTTATCTCCCAAAACTTAAATAACCCCTAGTACCTCAATTATAAGTGCTTATGCAGTGAGATGACTACAAACTACCTTTCTTGTGAGTCAGCCCTATTTTTTTCTGCTTGTAAATTGTTTATCTGTCCAGCTCTGCAGTAGTCTGACTTAATTTTCCTACCTGCCTCATTATTTGACTTGTTCTCCTTCTTCCAGCATATTTATGTGTCTGTCTCCCTGCCTGCCTATTTACCTGCCAGACTGTCCATCTATCATTCACCATAAGTGTTTATGCTTTGCGCTGCAGTTTGACTCTCTTTGCAGTTAATGGCATGCATAAGTAACCCGCAGTTGATGTGGTTGTAGGCCATCCATCCATCATAAGCCTATTATACATTCAAGGCTCCAGCTGATCTGCAATGTCTCTCTCTTCCTCCTCTCCTCTTCCCTGCCCACCTGTCATTCTCCCCCGGCCCTGTTCTATCACTGTCTCTCTGCATTTGTCTTTCATCTACCTCACTTTTCTTTGAGTGTTGTCATTTCTCCCCCACATCGCACACACGTAGCTTAAAGAAAAGACAAAAAAAAAAAAAAGAATCTTGATAAAAAGTTTGGATGCTTTGAATGACAGGCCCAATATACAAAAGAAATTCTAGTTAAATGACACATGTAACTCACTGCAAACTATGGTGAATGCTCCAATTTCAATACACCCATCTAGACCATAATTACTCTGCTAATTCTGTTCTATATGGCTGCTGACACTCCCTTTACCTGAACTGTTGCTTTTAATATACAGTGAGGTACATGCATACTGTGATGAAATTCAGCCTTTACTTCATAGTTTGAACAAAAATGCATTGCGTTAACTGTTTGGGAATTATAGCCATCTTCATACTACAGGAAATAGTCAGGGCTGGATTTAAACCCACCTGTTGCCTTTTGGCATCATTACCTACCAGGTAATGACGCTACAGTGGCATCATTACCTGTGATCTTTAATTTAATACAAGCTTATAATTAGCATTTGTTAAAGTTATATTTAGATGTTCAGGATCTTCATCAGTTTTCCCCTTCCTTTCAGGATTCTCAGTAGTCAGCAGCAGTTTATTCATATTCTATCAGGTTATAGAGGGTTAAAATAAAACCCCAGGGCAAAGAACCCCTGCCAACACGTTCTCACTCCCAAAGCAACATTTTACGCTAGGTGACAAATCGTCAACATATTATGTTTTCGGCCACCCAACGCCTTCCTACATGACGTCATCGGAAAACTGCGGACATATGAGAACCGTTTGGACTCAATCTACACATCTTCGCTTTTTCCCTTAAAATCGCTTGGGAAAACACTATTTCAAGGATATATTTAAAATTTTACCGAACAGGAAAACTCCTAGCAACCACACAACACAGAGCCCAGTGGCCAAATGACAAGGAGCACTTGGTGCAGAGGCTACATGTGCAATTTCACTAATGAGCAGAATGCTGTTCAGGTGTTGCAGAACTCTTTCAACAAGAGGCAAAAGGGTTAGTGTACCCAACAGTGATAGAGTGGCCCTTTTACATCATGTACCATTTGATATCTGCTTAACATGGTATAAACCAGTGCTGCTTTATATGACTGTAAGAAATTTTGGTTTTTAAAGTTAGAGAAGAGAGTGAACAGGGAAAAGCAAATACATAGAACATGTTCTCACTCCTTCATGCCATTCTGACTGTACAAAAGCAATATCTTGTCATGTATCACACAGTAAAGATTGTGATGATAAGGATTTACATGTCGCTGTACTGTGTAAAGTATAGAAACAGATCTTCCATAGCTATTTATGTTAAAAAGCAAAAGGAAACCAAACAAAGTGTCTTCAGGTTATTGTAAATTTACCATGTGCAAGTAGCAAATTTATCATAAAACACATAGTTATCTCATCAGATTGTTTGGCTCAAGCTACACAATATATTCATTTCACCAGTTTCATTATCTCTCTGCTGCTGCTGACTTTATCACCCCACCCCTTTTTTCTTTTTTGTTCTGTTCCTTATCCTCTCAGAGTGATTAACAGTCACAAAGTGTCAGGTTTTAATTAATCACAGGCCCTATAATGAATCCCTGTTGCTGTGTGCATCTGTTTTCTGAGTGTGTGCGAGCGACTTTGGACACATGCACGCATACATATATACATGTATTTGCAGGTATGCAGAGGTGCAGAGCTCTGGCTTCAGCCAGGGATTGAATGAGTCACATTCGGTCATTGAGTGCTCTCACTTATGGAATGAAACCATTTGACAGAAAAGCCATTTAACACAATAAGAAGATTTGGTATATGTGACAAAGTACTGTGAAACCTAATGGGCAATTAATGTCTAATGTCGAGGAAGGAGCAAGGAATATCATAAATGAACATTCATTTTCTCCTCCTTGCACACAAGGTACTTAAATTCTGTCTGCAGAAATAAAGTGTTTGTTTCCATGAGACTGTTTTCTTTAGCCTCAGGCAATTACCTTCAGAGAATGAAAACTGTATGAGGTGAATACATTGAGAGAGAAAAAAAAAGAATCATGTTTTGTCAGAAATGAAACCATAGTCATCAGTTATTCATTTTGGTAAAAATGACACCCGGTTATCACAAATGGTTTTCTTCAACTTGTTACTTTACATGCTCTTAACACAGCATTGCCCCCTTTTTCACAGAAAAAAGCAGAGATATATTTATATATATTTTTATCTTAGGAACTTGCTTATGATAGCACAGTGAAAAAACTGATATTTTAGTAGGTTGCAATGAAAATACATTTCATTAATTGAACTGAATCAGCTCTACACACAAACCCAGTATAATGATGCAATATTTGTCATAATCTTGAACCACACTTTAAAAGTCCTGGTGCAGTTGGGTGTGATGAAAAAAAAAAGAATGAAAAGTAATTTGGCAATAGTCCGTTTTTAAACAGGTGTGAAGACAAAGATATCAGTGTTTTTGAGTGCTGTGTTCCCATACAAGGGTGATGAGCTGTTGTTTAATACCAATGGCTTTTATATGTCATGGTTAAAAAAAGACAGTACAACAATGCTATTTTTATTAATCAAATAGTAATTGAATAAATACAGAAAAAATATCAAACTATAGAATAATTGGCAAAAACAAAGAACAATAAATAACTGGCCTTAGAGCAACATCCTCTCTTGCACTACTACTCAGTCACGATGATAGGCGTACAAAAACCCAAACAGAAATAACATAATAAAAAAGTATGTATATAGCCATATATATTTATGCTTATATATGCCCATATGTATGGTCAGTGGCAATAGTCCAGTCCTGTTCTCACACTGTTCCTGTGTTGTTCTTCCATACTATTCAGGACATATTGTGTCTTCCTATCCCAAACATAAGAAAACCATAATAAAAACAAACAAACAAAACCCACCAAAACTTTAAACTCAGTCTAATTAAGTGGCCAACTCCTAAAATCAAATTAAAACTGATAAACAGATCAATAATGAAAAAACATCAAAGCTAACTTTGTCTACTATCAAAGTGCCAGGCAGCTCCTACCACCTGTGACTGTGGCTGCATCTCCAACTGTATTTCCATATTATTCTATGTTCACTGCTTGACTGTGTTTGTGACAATAACCCAAACATTCTTACAGGCATTTAGATAAGGTCAAAGCAGGGCAAACCCTTTACCATTACTTTTGCTGGTACTTTAGCCATTTTCAAGTCTCTGCTCAATCTACAATCTATGCATCTCATCCTGATAGAGCTGTCTTTTCATCACTGTTATCCCCTGCCTCCTCCCACCATGCTGCCTGACTCTGAAGAATCTCTGGGTGATGTCTGCCATCTGGAGTCTGATCTTTTTATCATTGCTCCACCTGGTTTTGAAAATCCAGCTGCATCCTGCCCCATCTGCAGACGTCAATGCCTTACTGAGAAGGGAATCGAACATTCGCCAAGTCTGGGTCTCTCCCAACTCAGGGACATGACAAACAACCTGGGAGCCTGATCTGTATTCAACCTGGGAAATTTGCTTCTCTAACATCAAACACTAGACGTGAGTGTACTATAAAGTCTTCTCTATTACTATATCTAGTACTACCTAACATTTCTTCTCCAGAATTTGCAGTAAATTTGGAGGTTGACTGAAAATGCACAGCCTAATGGCTACTATCCAAGTAGTGTTGAAATACATGCTACGGTCAGAGAATTGGCAGATGGCATGAATAGACAACTACTCTTCAAACCCCCCAAAAATGCAACACACCCTGAAACTGTGCATGCATTGGATTTAACAAACAAACAGACAAACAAACAAACAAACAAACACACAAACAAACAAAAAAGATTTGTCAGTAGCATTAGGAAAGCCAATGAAAACCTAGCATATGCCCCCACCACTTGCCCCTCTAATCAACTAACCTATATTACAATTGATAGGAACTGAAAGAAGGCCTGTCTCAAGCTGCAATTGATGTGTTGATGTATTATGTTCTTGTACTTTGTCTTACCAAAACCCACCAGTTTTACTGGTCTCCAAGCTGCCAAAATATATCAGTGAAGATGCATGGATTTGACACTTGAACCACTTCAGCTGCATTTCAGAGATTTATGTATCTTCAAGAAGTTAATTTAGTGCTGAGTAAAAATCAAATGTATTCCATCTTAATGTCTGCTGTTAGTTAGCGATGTATGAAAAGGTATTCAGCTCATATCATATTCAAGCCCAGAAACTCCATCCAATCACTAACGAAAAACTAATAAACTTGATTGATTCCATTTTTTATTGATTTTCTCTCTCTTTGTCACTATGGTAGCTTGCTATTGTTGGTTATATTAGGTGCAGTATTCCACCCTGGAGGAATAACCTAGTAGCTTAATTCATGCTTTGATTTTTATAATGATTTTCTGCCTTTGTTCCTACATTGTATCTGACTTATTATTTATCTCTTTCTGTGTACCCGTTCTTCATCCAACCAGTTAATCCTGCCGGCAATGTGTTACTTTCCTCCAGAAGGAAAAAAGCAGGTAGCTTTATCTAATCCATGATTTCCCAGGTGACTCCCAATGTGCCGTTCCTTTTAGATAAATTCATTCTGCTATCTAGCCAAATCTCTTTCCACACTACTACTAATGAGCCAAGCTCTAAGTATGAGGTTGCTTCTAAATGAGCTAAAATAAAGCTCAAACACAGATGGGGAGTTATCACAACCTATTATCCCAGCCAGAGCTGCGTGTTTGTATGTGTGTGTTGTCAAATTAGATGTTCAGTGTGTATTATGTTGAGGATAGAAACTATGGGGTGTAAGTGCACTACAGTACATCCATTATAATTTCCCACTGAATATCTCAAAAGGCTCAAGTCCCTTAATCCCCCTTGATAAGACTAAGATAACTCCATTATTCTGAGAGTTACACATTCTTTTACCTGCACCGAAAGACCCTTGGAAAGTGCTTTATCAACTTAGAACAGGTTGCTGGAGAAAAACATTCAATTATTTCAAGACCTCAGTGGGGGGAACAATCTGTTACTTTAGAAGCAGAAGTTCTTAACTTTCTAGAGAGGTCAGTCTTGATGTTTATTGTTCTTTCACTTGAATAGAAATGGTCTGATACTGGCAAAGGACAAATAGAAAAGCAGTTTAAAAGGGTAGAGACAATTGATAAAAAGACAGTGACAGGCCAATGTATGGAAGTAGGCCAGACAACAGAAAAACAACTTGTCAGCCTAATGTAATGTAATGCAGTCCCCTAGCAGCTACAGTATATTAGTGTCTGCCAAAGTATCTGTATTTGTGGAAAAAGTTGTTGGAATAAACTTTCACTGTGCTTTCCATGGGTTTTCCTTAACCATAGTAGAGATAGTTCAAGCCATAAAATGACTTTTGACCATAAAGGAGGAAAATGATCCCAAAGCACCACCGGTTCAAAGAAGTCATTGATTTCTGCTCTGCAAACCAGAATGTAGATGAAATTTCTTCATATAAATGATGCTCAAATGTTAAAATTTAAATACATTTTTATTCATATAACAGTGCTTTTTAGGGCCAAAACAAAATCTCAGCACCATACCTTTTTCAAATGTCACTGACAAAGAGCTCTTGAATATAATACTGTGTCACCTGTCATTTCTTCATAATTTGTTAGGAAAATAGGAAACAGGTGCAGCATTTTAGTCAACTTTGCACATATACATGGTAATACAATATATAAGGCAAAAACACTGTACAATTCACAAGCTTGAAAGTCAGTATTTAGTATGACAACCTATTCTTCAAGACAGAATCAACTCTCTCAGACAACCTTTCCTGCAATTTCTTTAAAAAGTCTTCAAAATAATTCTCATGGCTTCTTGAAGGACACCCCAAAGCTTTCATTTTCATGTTGGATGCTATTTGTTCCGTTCTCTGTCAGCATGATCCCAAACTGCTGGGCCCTGGGGAGACCAATCCATGACTGACTGGTATTCCATTGTGTGCCTTTTATTTAGGTATGCTTTTACTGTATTAGCAGTATGTTTGGGATCATTGTCATGTGGAAACATTATGCTGCTGCCAATCAGATGCTTCCCAGATAATATTGCATGGTGGTAACAATATCTTGTAAATTCTGCAATTTCATCAACTATAACAAGTTCCACTGGCTGGAATGAAACCCCAAACCATGACAGAGCCTCCAGCGTGTTTTACAGAGAGTAACTTTCATGTAGGCTGAATTCTGACTGGAAGACTTACACCAAAATGAGTCTGAGGTCCAGGCTGTCTACGATGTTCTACCTAGCCCACCTAACCTGAGGTGCTGGGGCTTGGCCATCAGGTTCCCTTTGCAAGAAGAAAGGAACCCTTGAGAATATCCTGAGTTGCTGCCTGAAAGCTCTGGGAGAAGGCTGCTACCTCTGGTGATATAATCAGACTGTGGCTGAGAGGATGGGTGCCATCACCAGCTGCAGAAGGTCAAAACACACAAAGAACACCATCACCTTCGTCAGAGCAAGAGAGAAGCCAAGAATAAGGCACCTTCAGGGCATCTCACACACAACAGGACTGTTAGCTCTGAGTAGACCTTGACAGACAACTCAAGTTTTCCCAGTACACTGCCACGAGCACCTTCAAAAAGAAAGTTTCTAAAGACACGAGTTATCTGCAATGTGTCAACACAACCCTGGTTCATCTGGCGAATTGGCCTCCTCTTTTTATGGTTGAACAATTCGTAGATCGGTGTTAAGTGGCTTAACAAAATAACTGTAATAATAATAATTAATTAATCTGAAAATGGACAGACATAAGGACACAACTGAGTGAAAAAGCAACCAAAACTTTGAAAGACTTTGGAGAACTATTGCTACAGCCTGAAGATTTATTGCTCAAGATAAACTTTCTTGTGAAAACAAAACAAATGAACAAACAAACAAAACAAGAAAGTTTGTCTTTTTGAAAGCATAAATACACAAAAGAAGTGTGGTTCAACACTTTTCACAGAACTGTGAGAGCATAACTCACTGCCTTCTTTGGAGGAATTACAACCCTGGCCATGCAGGAATATTATACTAAATTGGTCATATGGATAATATAGGTTTCCCCTTTCTTCTCATTTCATTCTTTAAAAGTTCTTTGGAACTAATTTTGTCTTTGGTTTAAAATTCCAGCTCATGTCTACCCCTATAGGTGGTCAAACTAAGAACCTATTACACAGTGTCAATCAATCTTATTGTGTTTTTTTTCTGTGTCCCATCCTCTGTCCCTCTCAGCTCACTGAGCCAGGACAGTGTGACAGCAATAAAAGAGATTTTGTCCAAATCCTCTTTGTCATCATCTTTTTCTCTTGATCTGTCTCTATCACATCATCAGTCTATCATTTCTCCCCTTATGTTAAGGTTAGGCTTTGGCTAATTGAAATCAGAGAGTAACTGTTTTGGCTAATTTTAGTCAGAAACATAGTCCAAAAACATACAGAATTTTGTATATTTAGTCACACACCACCTCTTAACAGCTAATTAATTAATCGCTTCATCTGTCAGCTCTTTTTCCAGCAGAAAGATTGTAATTTCATTCCTACAAAGTGAGACCATGGCTGATTTACAGCACCATTAAAACTGCCCTTGAAGGGAAAGGTAGGTAATCTCACCAGATCACCATCTCACAATTAAATGAGTTCATTCTCGAACAAAAACAACATCTGCCAGAATCGTTAAAACACCATAATATTAAGAGTGAGGGAGATGAACATTCCCAACTATCCATGTAAACACACACAAACAAAAAAACATGTTCTTCCTTTTACCAACAGCTGTGACCCAACATCCCTGCTTTAACACACATTTTTATGAACTGAGGTAGCTCATAAGAAAATCAGTGTAGAGTGAGGTGACTAGCGTTTGAACTTCTAAGCAGCGTTTCTTGATGAGTTACACATTAAAATGGCAGAGCAACATGTTTAAATTTTCACAGAACTTGACCACAACTATTACTATGTTTAGATGAGATGAAAAGAAATGAAATATATTTTTTACAAAATACTATATGCACACAAAACTCATACAAGCCTACTATAAAATGAACACACATACACATAGATACACTCAGTAAGTCATATTCAGTGACATATTCTTACATATGCACTCACATATCATAGCAGTGACAGTGATGGGGATAATCCAGCTGACATATTTATAGATAGAATCAAATGGAAGTTCCACCTATCAAGTCAGTATGAAGGTCATGGGTGCAGACTGAGGGACAATCACTGTATCTATTAGTGCCTACTGAAGTGTATATTTAAGCATGGAGACACAAATTTCCTGCAATGACATTGTGCAAACTCTCTTGTAATCTTGACACACCCTAACTCCAAAAAGTTAACTACAAAGTGTTGTGGTAAAAATTTATTTTGGGGCCAGATTGTGTTAAAATAAGTTTTGCAGTAAAGCATTTTGAGGTGACGGTTAGGTCCTTGAACATGCCAAAATAGGTAAAAGGCAAAGTATAGTAATTGAGTGGAGAAAGGTATGTTCACACAAAGATTAGAGGAATTTCTGCAGAAACAGGTAGCTAGTGCCGTTATTAGATAAAATAATATTTTTGAATTCTTAACCATAAACCAAATCTTCGCTTTTACATTATGTAGATGCTTTTTGATCCATAAATAAACACAATGTAAGCACAACATAAATTTGCTTCCTGTCCTAACATTACATATAATGTAACACAAGTACACAAACCTAGCTGAACATAGCTGTTCAGCAGTTGTAATCATACATCAATGAAATACACATTTGGTAGAGGTTTGGTACAGATTTCGTAGAGGAATCAATATTTACACATCCTAATTTACCGTCCTAATGACTTTGATGACCTTTTCACCTTTCCTCTATTACTTCCAGGACACTGACATTTTTGTGAAATATCTCAATATATATTGGATGAATTACAGTTACATTCAGCACGGTCATTTTTGTTCCCCTTACCAAATCCTCTTCATTATTAAGTACTGCGACTATCGGGACAAAAATATGGTATACATAGTTTGTAGCTAAAATTTATGACATTCTCATCAGTCACTGTTGTGTTTTGTTTTAGCACAGTTTAATACAAGTTAAATGATGAATCTGAGAATCTTTATACATGTCCATTTTATTAGATTGAAACACTTTTTTCTTTTGCTTACATACATTCTCAGAGCCACAGCTATGAGTAATAAATGAGTAATACATGAACATTTCCAGGTTTTACACATACAAAATATGGTATTTACTTTTTTGTCACATATATAGACAGTGAAAATTGAAATAGTTGCTAATAGAGTTTTAAGAGGACTTGTTTCTTTTACAGTACCAGGCAGCCTTCCTTTTTTTTTTTTCTTTAGACACTATTTGCAGGTGTAAATTGCTGCATGAAACAAAAGTCACTGTAATGAAACCAAGACAAAGTCTAATTGCAACACAAACATGGGTCCTGCATTGGTTAATAATAGAAATATTGAGGTATATGCACGTGCACGCATCACTGATGGTGTTTTTGATTGTAGACATAACTATATGTATCATTAACTCCCGAGACTAGTTACCACTTTAACGCCATACGTTTGATTTTTACCTAGGATGGCAGGAAGGCACTATATATGAAATTATGATAATCCCAGATGACAGTGTGAGCTGTAGTGAGAGTAGGAAGCTGGTGTGAGAGAGCCTGGAGGACTTGAGATATACACTGGCAACAAGCTGAATGAAAGTGATTAGAACCAAGACAGATTACATGTATGTGAATCACAGTGAGCCAGATGGAAAGGTGAAGATGCAAGGAGCAGAAGAAGCAAAAGTAAATGAATTTAAACACCTGGGGTCAACCATCCAAAGCAATAGTGCACAAGAGAGGTGACGAGGAGAGTGCAAGCAGGGTG
Source organism: Oreochromis niloticus (assembly GCF_001858045.2). Classification (NCBI taxonomy): domain Eukaryota; kingdom Metazoa; phylum Chordata; class Actinopteri; order Cichliformes; family Cichlidae; genus Oreochromis; species Oreochromis niloticus. The sequence continues at coordinate 27,539,907 of NC_031972.2, forward strand.
GAGTAGGTGGAGATGAGTGTCAGGGATGATTTGTGACAGAAAGATGGCAGCAAGAGTGAGAGGGAAGGTTTACAAGATGCTAGTGAGACTTTCTATGATGCATGGTCAGATCTGACAAAACACAGGAGGCAGAGGTGGCAGAATGGAAGATGATAAAAGTTTTATTGGGAGTGACCAGAGCGGATAAGAACAGAAGTGAGTATTTCAGAAGGACAGCTCAGGTTGAGTAGTTTGGAGACAAAGTTAGAGAAGCAAAGTTGAGATGGCATTTGGACAAGTGAAAAGGCAGGATAGCGGATATATTGGATCAGAAGAAAAGAAAATCACAGAGATGGCTGATAGATGTAGTAAAGGATAACATGTAGAGAGTTTATTTGACAGATGAAGAAGAAGAAAAGGTTTAACGATTTAAAATCTTTAGCTGACTCAAGATAAATGCCTAATCAACAGAGACTGAAGTCAAATAAAAAGTTGCTATAGCATTGTCTTGCCAACTCCATTTTGACATAGGTTATTGATATTAGCACACAAATGTATATGAATATGTATGTACAGTAAAGCTTAAGCATACATTTTTTCACCCACACAGGTAATTATGTTTTATTATGTACCATTTCCCTTTTAAACCTTTAATAACATATCATTGATTTCTTTCTTTTGTTCTTTGCTGGAAGCACACTCGTTTTGTATAGCTGTTATTTTAGAAGAGCGCAGAATGTGACATGCGCTCTGTATTATCAGCTACATAAGTTCAAAATGGTGAAAATACAGGTCATTCAGAATTGGCTGTTTATATCAGTTAGCCTAATTACCATGAGGTGTTTAAATGCTAAACGTGTTTCAGAGTGAGATTTAACAAGCTGATGAGGACTTGACCTCAGTATTATTACAATTTATCAGGAATAGATTTGCGTGGTATCTGTGTGTGTGTGTGTGTGTGTGTGTTTGTGAATGCTTGAAAAGATGCAGTTTTAAAGCAGTAAATGCAGTGAATGTGCTGGTGAGCCAAAAACAAAGCTCAGAACACCATGATCCTTTCGCTTTTGTAATCTGTCTCTGGCTACCTTTTATGTGTGCATGGATATGGGCATATGGAGGTCTTATGTTTAAGGTTTGCCAAATATGTGGTTAACAAAAACAAACAAATGTTGTTTAAAATTCAGAACAATAATATCCACGTTTTCTTTTGTTAAGGGTTTGCAAATACTGCATAGCACATGGGTCATTTATTTATTATATACTTTTTATTATATACATACATAGACAGCTGGAGTGGTCTAAAGTGTGTCTAACACTGCAAATATTTTACTAGATATATTATATATAATATTTATTTTATAATAACATTTTGTTAGATGTTTTGTTGTTATGTCTGGAAGTCAGTACTATCTGAAATAGGCACCTGACCTTAATTCAAAATCCACTAAATGTCTTGTCAATTTTCTGTCCTCGCCTAAAGCTGCATATACACTGGAAGCAACATGGTGACCAAAGATCATATCTAGTTTATTCTGTAATTTAATTTAAAGTGATTACATGCAAAATAACTGCTGGCAATAGGACCCAGCTTCCAGCGATGCAAGTGACTACCAATACGAGTGAATACCACTGACTGACATATGTCCTGGTAGTAAATATATTAGAGGGTTACCTAGACAACTGGAGTGTGGAACATCTGCAAGCAACCAACCACCAGCTTCAAAGTGATATGTGACAAGTGAATCGTTTCCAGTGTGTACGTAGCTTCAGGTCAAAGGAAGCCAGCAAAGGAGCTCTTCAAAATACATTAGAGATGTAATTATATGCTTTTTTAAAATGGTAAATGGTCTGTATTTGTATAGCCCCACCTAGGGACCCCAAAGCGCTTTACACATCCAGTCATCCACCCATTCACACACTGGTGGAGGCAAGCTACAGTTACAGCCACAGCTGCCCTGGGGCAGGCTGACAGAAGCGAGGCTGCCATATCGCGCCATCGGCCCTTCTGGCCAACACCAGTAGGCGGTAGGTGAAGTGCCTTGCCCAAGGACACAACAACCGAGACTGTCCAAGCCGGGGCTCAAACCGGCAACCTTCCGATTACAAGGCGAACTCCCAACTCTTGAGCCACAATCGCCCTCTTAGTTACGTTTAAAACAAGTGAACTTGTTTTAAACGTAACATAAAGTGTTCACATAAATAAATGATAAATACCTTTCTCTATTGACCTTGAGTATATACCTAGTACATAAATAAACAGTTTATTACAAAAGTGGAAAAAATATGATGTAAGTTTGTAATCTTGACATTTGTTATGTTTAGTTTTAATAATAATAATATTGAAAAGTAACCCTCAAAGTTATATGCCTTTGACTCCTTTTATGATGTCAGACAGCCAGTTGAACTTTTTGTAGGCTTTAGATAAAGATTATATTGCCACATGACAGTGTTTTTTGTGCTTTCATATGGATAAAGATATTTTTCAAAACAAGCATGGATAAAAATCCTTAAAAAAATACCCTTGTCTTTATGGACTTAGCATAAGTGAAGTGTACAGGTACCAGCTGGTGAATAGCTAAGCTACTCACGGCTTGTTTGACTCCTGGCTGCTGACAGTTCACTAAAGAAGATGTCCCAAGACCACTACATTTTGCTGTACTGCTACTTTCTTCTTTCTTTTGCTACTTTTCTTATACCCCATTCTCGACATAGGTGGTGTTGCATATACATAATATATATAATATATGTGTTTGTGTGTTAGTATCCTCAGGTCCTTATTAGGTTTAAGCAACAATGTCATTATTTTTTTATTTAAACTGAATAAAGTCCAGAATCCCCCTGTTCTGCCTAAACTTTCTTAAGTTTAAATATTTTAGCAAGGTCATGGCTGTCCCCCAAATATATAAAATAATGTCTAAAGGCCAAACAAAAACAAACAAAACAAACAAAAAAACAAAAAATGATATTGGGGGGGGGGCATGTGCACACACAAATACACAAACTTGCTACAGCTCAATCCCCTGCAGCATATCACACTTTCAGGTTTCTAGTTTTTAAAAATTAATGCCAACATCTCTCTCTCTGTCTCTCTCTCACACACACACACACACACGCATGAACACACACACACACAAGCACACATGAACACACGCACACACACACACACACACACACACACACAAGCACACCTTGTAGAGAAGTTATAAGCCTATTCCTTTCTCTGACCTGTCTGGTTTCCATTCTGTGTCTTCACTTTACTCTCTGTTAATCTTCCTACACTTTCTTGTGTCTGTACCTGCTGTCTGTATATGGTTCTCTTTGTCTGATGCTTTCACTCGAAATCCCTCAATTTGTTGTGTTTTTTGCCCTATTATACTAAGGCTTTCTGTCTTCCAGTCTTTTATTCTTTTCAAAAATAATACAGAATAAAATGCAGGCAAAGACTGTGTTGTCTTGTAATTTTTTTTTAGCATTTAAGAGAAGCATGACTTATAGATTTAATTTGAATGTATTTTATTCTTTCACAATGTGAAGTAAAACATTCCCATCTTAATGATACCCTCTTAAGAGTCATGAAGTGCTCAGTGAAGACACATGCAGTGTTTAATTCCAGAATATTCATAACCTTAATGTTTCACTCCCCTCTTTGTATGCACACGGACTGTTTTTAATATTTCACATGTATTTTTAATGCAAAAATATTGGGGGGGGGGGGGTAGGAAGTATCAAGACATTTTACCCAAGTTGCTCAAGACTTTTTTTTATATCACCACACAGAGAATTAACTATGTGTGATATAAAACACTGTGGTATCACTGCTTTCCTGAAGAACCTGCAGACACTGATTACCTGAACCTGCAGGTTCTCTCAGTTCTACTTTTGCCTCTTATTATTTGTTATGCGGTGCAGAGTTTTGTGTTTTCATTCATTCTGACTGTGCTCATCAGCTATGTTTTTATGTGCTGGACAGTAAAACCTTAAACAAAACTGCATCACTGTACAGGACTTATTTAAACAAAGCAGGTGGACTCAAAAACAGACACATATAACTGTCACAAGTTTAATGATTATATTGGAAACTGAGAAATTCTGTTTTATTTCAAGCAGGATGGGGAAAATTTCTGACAAGAAAGGGAGTGAGTAATGCTAGGGTCCCAGGGGAGGACAGTGGACGGGCAAGTCACTCAGGTAAGATTCCTTTGTCATTCAGCGAAAATTCCAACTTGAAAAACTCAATTTGCTAACTCAGCAGAGGCTATAGTGAATGACACACACCCGTGAGGAATTAGAGAAGAAGACAAGAGTCCAAGGTCAGAATATTAAGTAAGACTGACAAAAACAAAGAATTAGTCTTTAACTCAGTGGACCACTTAGCAGCTTTAAAACCAGTTACTTCACTACACAACTGGTGGATTCTCAAACAGCACTCATGAGAAATTTGACTTAAATGTACTGGCTGGTCTTCAGCACTACAGGGAGTGCAGAATTATTAGGCAAATGAGTATTTTGTCCACATCATCCTCTTCATGCATGTTGTCTTACTCCAAGCTGGATAGGCTCGAAAGCCTACTACCAATTAAGGATATTAGGTGATGTGCATCTCTGTAATGAGAAGGGGTGTGGTCTAATGACATCAACACCCTATATCAGGTGTGCATAATTATTAGGCAACTTCCTTTCCTTTGGCAAAATGGGTCAAAAGAAGGACTTGACAGGCTCAGAAAAGTCAAAAATAGTGAGATATCTTGCAGAGGGATGCAGCAGTCTTAAAATTGCAAAGCTTCTGAAGCGTGATCATCGAACAATCAAGCGTTTCATTCAAAATAGTCAACAGGGTCGCAAGAAGCGTGTGGAAAAACCAAGGCGCAAAATAACTGCCCATGAACTGAGAAAAGTCAAGCGTGCAGCTGCCAAGATGCCACTTGCCACCAGTTTGGCCATATTTCAGAGCTGCAACATCACTGGAGTGCCCAAAAGCACAAGTGCAATACTCAGAGACATGGTATCCTGCTCTCCTTGTGTGTATATGCTACACAATTGAGCAGTAGCCTAACTCCACTTGAAATCACGCGCGAAGTCAGGATGTAGCGTCCAACTCCTTTTAATTAGTATTTCCTCATGGAGTAAAACTGAAATACAAATAACATAGCTAAAATTAACCTAGCATCATTAGCACAACAAAATTAGATTCCAATACACATCCATTAGCGTTAGCACACAACTACTAAAGTATTCGTCTATAGCAAATATTTCCACAAAATATACATAAAATACAATCCTACAATTCAATACAAATGAAAACTTACAGACGGTGGTGTCGATGGCACAAACAAAAGGCAGATGTCGCTGGATCAAATTTCCCCACATGTGATCTGCTAAGAACTAAACAAACATGGCTGACTTCCTGTCACTTCCCAAAACTGGTTTTCAAAATAAAACGAATTTCAAAATAAAATTAGCTCACTACAAAGAGCGCCTATATTGGAGTAAAATTAAGAGCGGAACACTCCCCGTCTGGTATCTGTTAAGATGCCATATATCAATATTCAAACCACAACATAACCTTTTCAGTCCTGGTTCTTTAAAACCATAACAACCTCCGTTATAGGCCTGAGGAACACTTTGGCCACTCCGTCTCTGACGACCCGGATCTCGATCTTGCGGACGTTTCCATCACCGCCAGGGAAGGTGTTCGTCACAAGAGCCATGGGCCAATTGTTCCGGCATGTACGATCATCTTTTATCAAGACAACGTCACCTCTTTCGATGTTTGGGCTGGACTCTTGCCATTTACGACGAAGTTGCAGTGTCTGCAAGTATTCGCGTTTCCAACGATTCCAGAATTGGTCGGCCAACCTTTGCACTTGGCGCCACTGTTGCTTATACAGGTCCTTCTCAGTGAATGTCCCTGGAGGAGGTGGAACACTCTGCTTCTGAGTGAGAAGCATTGCTGGGGTAAGTATCTGAGGAACGTCAGGATCTGAAGAGACAGAGACAAGCGGTCTAGAGTTGATGATGGCTGTCACCTCCGCCATCAGGGTGCACAGGACTTCGTGGGTCAAACTGGAGGAGGGAGTACGCATCAGCATTGAGTCTAGGATTCTCCTTGCAACTCCTATCATGCGTTCCCACGCACCGCCCATGTGCGAGGAGTGAGGTGGATTGAAATGCCATGTACATCCGCGATTGTTGGTGTATCTCTGAACTTCTGACTTTGACAAAACCTTTTGGAACTCCAACTCTTTGCAAGCACCAACGAAATTGGTTCCACAGTCTGAGTATAGGTGCTCAGAAGGACCTCGGATTGCAAAGAATCTTCTCAAGGAGTTGATGAACGAAGAGGTGTCTAAAGACTCTATCACTTCTATGTGGACTGCACGTGTGCTCATGCAAGTGAAGAGAACGGCCCAACGCTTACTCTGAGCCATGCCTCCTCTTGTGCGCCTGGCTATCATGGCCCAAGGACCGAAAATGTCCACACCAGTGTAGGTAAAGGGTGGTGAAGTGCTTAGTTGCTCCTGCGGCAGGTCTGACATCTTTTGTTTCTCTCTTTTCCCACGAAGCTTTCGACAGGTGACGCATCCGCGAAGAACAGTACTCACGCATCGCTTGCCGCCAACTAGCCATATGCCAGCAGCTCGAATGGCACCTTCTGTGATGGTACGACCTTGATGCTTAACCTGCTCATGATAGTGTTTGATGAGCAACGTAGATACATGGTGTTTGCCTGGAAGAATGACGGGATGCCTTTCTTTGTCACTTAAGTCAGCTAACGTCAACCTGCCTCCAACCTTTAGCAGACCATCTGCATCTATGATCGGGTTGAGTTTAGTTAGAGCGCTTCTCTTGGAAACATCGGCTCCCTTGGAGAAAGCATCCAAATCTTCAGGGAAAGATGCTTGTTGCACAGCAAGAAGAATCACTGTAGTAGCCTTGGACAACTCGTCAGCTGTGAGAGGTTTTGGGCACCAATGCCAACCATTACATCTGTTGGTTCCTCGGCTGCTTGCCTTAAAAGAACAAACCACGTGGATGAGTGTTGCAACTCCTCTCCGTATGGCCTTCCAGGAAGAGAATTTCGTGAATCTCTCACAGCCCAGCAACTTGTCCTTTTGACTTGTAACACAGGTTGTAACTTGTGGTCGTATCTCAACATCTGCGTCTGGGTTGATAAGCTCAAAGGTCTCCTGTTGCTCGCTGCTTGGCTGTGACTTGTATAGAAATGTTGGACCCGTGAACCAATTGGTTCTGGTGAGCTGTGAGGCTTGAACGGACCTAGAAGCATGGTCAGCTGGGTTATGCTCCGTAGGTACATACCTCCACTGATTTGGTTGTGTGGACTGGCGGATTCTCTGGACCCTGTTGTGGACATAAACATAGAAACGTTTGGACTGATTATGAACGTAGCCCAGCACCAATTTACTGTCACAGTAGAAGGTGACTGCATCAATTTGGATATCGATCTCTTGAACGATAAACTCAGCAACTTCTACGGCTAGCACTGCCGCACACAGCTCCAGTCTGGGTATGGTAGGTTCAGTTGGTGGTGCAAGTCTAGCTTTCCCAAGAATAAAACCCACATGAATCTGGTCATTTGCATCTGTTGTCTTGAGGTACGCCACTGCGCCAATCGCTTTGGTTGAAGCGTCTGAAAAGATGCATATCTCTTTACGACTGGCATTGGAACAGGAGGTGGTGGTATACGCTCGAGGGATATGAAGATGTTGCAGTTCTTGAAGCGAATTTTTCCATGTCTCCCAAACCTTACATTTGTCCTGAGGGAGTGGACTGTCCCAGTCGGTTCCATCTAAGGTCAACTCTCTCAGCAACGACTTGCCTTGAACGGTCACAGGAGCGACGAAGCCGAGAGGGTCGAAAAGACTGTTTATGGTGGAGAGAATCCCGCGTCGTGTGAACGGCTTGTCACTGACTGACACTTGGAAGGTGAATGTGTCCCTTTTAACATCCCAACTCAATCCAAGGCTTCGCTGTGTGGGTACTGCGTCTCCATCCAAGTAAAGATCTTTAATGCCCTTAGCATGATCTCCTGCAGGAAAGGCTTTCAAGACGTCAACGCTGTTGGACGTGATCTTGTGCAGTCTCAGGTTTGACTCAGAGAGAGATGCTTGGGTTCTCTGTAGCAGAGAAATTGCCTCTTCCTCTGTGGATGTGGAAACAAGGCCATCATCTACATAGAACTCGCGTTCCACAAAATGTCTGGTGTCTGACCCATACTGCTGTTCTCCTTCCTTTGCAGCTCTTCTGAGACAGTAGGTTGCCACAGCTGGAGAAGGACTGTTGCCGAATACGTGAACCCTCATCCTGTATTCAACAATGTCTTTGCTGGGATCATTTTCTCTATACCACAGAAAGCGTAAGTAGTCTCGGTGGTCTTCTCTCACGACAAAACAATGAAACATCTGTTCGATGTCAGCCATGACTGCTACTCGCTCTCTCCTGAAACGAATAAGGACTCCCAATAGACTGTTATTCAAGTCTGGTCCGGTGAGTAGCACATTGTTCAGCGAGATGCCATTGCATTGTGCGCTTGAGTCGAAAACAACTCTGATTTGGTCAGGTTTCCTGGGATGATAGACCCCAAACATCGGCAAATACCAGCACTCTTTACCTTTAGGGAGTGGAGGGGCTGGTTCTGCGTGATTGTTGTAGAAGATCTTGTGCATGAAGGCAATGAACTGGTCCTTCATCCGTGGTTTACGCTCTAGTGTGCGCAGTAATGAGAAGAGGCGGGTCATAGCTTGCTCACGATTGTTGGGCAAAGGTGGTCTGGGGGGCCTGAAGAGAAGAGGAGCCACCCAACTATTCGACTCGTCCTGGAAAACCTCATCACCCATTATCTGCAGAAACTGTTCGTCCTCTATGGAGAAGGCACGCTTGTCATCATCCGCTGTTCTTGCAAAGACTGTGTTGCCGAGTGAGTCGTCATCCAATGTAGTGCTACGGCAACTGTGTGAGAGTCCCTTGACTTGACTGGAGTTGACCGTTTGCTTGAGATGGATGTGGCTCGTACAAGGTCTGAACAATGATGGTCTTCCGTCTTCCAGTATGTTCGTTTTATAACAGTGGACAATGGGCTTATGAACCTTTCCCAAACACACATCACCTACTAAGACCCATCCGAGGTCAAGCCTTTGAGCAAAGGGTGCATCACCAGGACCGTTGATCTGCTGCCTCACCTTGTGAACCTGGAGAATGTCTCTCCCAAGCAAAAGAAGGATCTTGGCATCATTATCAAGAGGCGGGATTTTGCTAGCAAGGCTCTTGAGGTGCGGGTGCTGGAGGGCAGCTTCAGGTGTCGGTATTTCATCACGATTATCTGGTAAGTCGTCACATTCGATCAGTGTTGGTAGCGCAAGGCTAACTTCACCATTTACTGCTTCGATTTGATAGCCATTTGCTCTCCTGCCGGAGGTTGCGGCTAAGCCAGCACAAGTTTTCAGGGTGTAGGGGTATGAGCCAACTTTGATTCCGAATAAGTTGAAGAACTCTGACCTGGCTAGAGACTTGTTGCTCTGGTCATCGAGCATAGCATACATTTTGATGGCATGTTGTGGGCACTCTTTAGGGTAAACCTTAACAAGACATATCTTGGAACAAGATTTTGACTTAGCGCAATCGCCACAAACTTCAGTGCACAGAGGGCTTGCAACTGGTTCTGGGATAGTGTCCTCCTTTTCCGGCTCCCCGCCGTCACCTGTTGGGGGACTTGAGGCCTTGGTGGACAGTTGTGGTGGACCGGGATGAAGAGCTGTGATGTGCTTGTCACTGTTGCACTCATCACATTTCAGGACAACTTGCAGTCTCGTGTGAGATGAGATGTGGATGCACAGCATTTGAAACAGATGCCTTGATCTTTAAAGTACATTTTGCGTTCTTCAATAGTCTTTAGCCTGAACCCACGGCATTTCTTTAAGGGGTGGGGTTTTTTATGGATGGGGCAATGCTTGGATATATCCTCTCTAGGATCTGGATCGCTTTGTGGGGCCTCAGAAATGACTTTGGTTGTATCCACTGAGACTGGGGTTCTTAAATTTGTGTGGCGTGAGATAGGCTTTTCTGTGACAGGACTGCTTCCAGAAAGAGCAAAGCTGGGATCGTTTCTTGTTTTAGCTTGATAGCAGATGAAGGACGTGAAAAAGGAAAAGGGGGGATAACCAACCTTGTAGTCCTCTTTGTATTTTGACCCTTGAGTGATCCATTTTTCTTGCAGATTATATGGCAGTTTTTCCACGATTGGTTTGATGCCACGGGCGGTATCCAGGTATGCTAAGCCGGGCAAGTAGCCATCCTCTTTTGCTGAAAGTAGTTCCATCAATAGATCTCCAAGATCCCTTAACCTGTAATTGTCCTTGTTTGTTATTTTAGGAAAGCTGTCCAACTTCCTAAAGAGAGCACTTTCAATGACTTCTGGAGCACCGTAGCATTCATCGAGCCTGTCCCAGACCATTTTGAGTGCAGTATTTGGGTTGTCAATATGAACTGCTCTTAGGCGCTTGACATATGCAGAAGATTCCTTCCCAAGCCATTTTGAAAGTAAATCCAGCTGTTCACTTGCAGTAAGGTCCAAACCCTTAATGGTATTGGAGAAGGCAGATTTCTATGCCCTGTATGACTCTGGATGATCATCAAAGTGGGTTAAGCCAGTGCTCACAAGCTCTTTTCTTGCCAGGTACTTCGCCATGTCCATCATCACTGAAGACTCTGGAGGGTGTGTATGAGAAGTGTTGGAGTACTGAGGAAAAATTAGCTCTGGTTTAGTGTAGGGCGTATTGCTCTTTTGTTCTTGCAGGAGTCCCTCACTGTTAACTTGGAGGTGAGCGTTTATATCTGGCTGAGCTTATGGGATAGAGGTGTGAGCGGTTTGGTATGCATGCGTTACCTTGGAACTTGGTTGTGGCTGGAAAAGTGTGGGCCATGTGTCTTTCACAATATACTCATCTTTAATGATGTACTTAGCCGATGGTGGAGAGCTCTTCTCGATGGGATGCTCTGATATTGAGAGATTGACTGGTTCATCGCGTTGGTTAAGCTGCATAGTTTGGTCTCTGATATAGTCACTTACACGTTCATGTGTACTCTGCACCATAACTGGGAGACTTTTCCAACTTGGATGTGCTTTAACCTCTATCTCTGCTGCTGCTTCCAAAACTTCTGCTTGTGCAATTGCAGCTGCAGCTTCCTTTTCCAGATTTAAGGCTTCGAGATTAGCTTCTAATCTTGCTTTGTCAACTTTAATCTCTCTCTGTGCGAAGGCAACACGTGCGCGAGCATCTTCTGCCTTGGCTCTCGCATGCGCTGCTGCTGCACTGACATTTGATCTACTTGAATATCTGGAAACTGAACTAGTGCTTTTAACTGATGCTCCGTCTTGAGGAGGCTTTGGTTCCTTAGGTCTTGCACCTTCGGAGTGTGCTTCGTCCATGTTTGTTGACATAGCTTGCTGTCGTAGAGTTGTTTTGCCAGCTGCTGACCGTCTTTTTACTATCCTGTTCTCCTTGTGTGTATATGCTACACAATTCAGCAGTAGCCTAACTCCACTTGAAATCACGTGCGAAGTCAGGATGTAGCGTCCAACTCCTTTTAATTAGTATTTCCTCATGGAGTAAAACTGAAATACAAATAACATAGCTAAAATTAACCTAGCATCATTAGCACAACAAAATTAGATTCCAATACACATCCATTAGCGTTAGCACACAACTACTAAAGTATTCGTCTATAGCAAATATTTCCACAAAATATACATAAAATACAATCCTACAATTCAATACAAATGAAAACTTACAGACGGTGGTGTCGATGGCACAAACAAAAGGCAGATGTCGCTGGATCAAATTTCCCCACATGTGATCTGCTAAGAACTAAACAAACATGGCTGACTTCCTGTCACTTCCCAAAACTGGTTTTCAAAATAAAACGAATTTCAAAATAAAATTAGCTCACTACAAAGAGCGCCTATATTGCAGTAAAATTAAGAGTGGAACACATGGCCAAGGTAAGAAAGGCTGAAAGACGACCACCACTGAACAAGACACACAAGCTGAAACGTCAAGACTGGGCCAAGAAATATCTCAAGACTGATTTTTCTAAGGTTTTATGGACTGATGAAATGAGAGTGAGTCTTGATGGGCCAGATGGATGGGCCCGTGGCTGGATTGGTAAAGGGCAGAGAGCTCCAGTCCGACTCAGACGCCAGCAAGGTGGAGGTGGAGTACTGGTTTGGGCTGGTATCATCAAAGATGATCACCACTGTTCAGAGAGGGGTCACCTCTCTGAACAGTGTCTGGGAGGCTGTGGTTGCTGCTGCACGCAATGTTGATGGTGAACAGATCAAAACACTGACAGAATCCATGGATGGCAGGCTTTTGAGTGTCCTTGCAAAGAAAGGTGGCTATATTGGTCGCTGATTTGTTTTTGTTTTGTTTTTGAATGTCAGAAATGTATATTTGTGAATGTGGAGATGTTATATTGGTTTCACTGGTAAAAATAAATAATTGAAATGGGTATATATTTGTTTTTTGTTAAGTTGCCTAATAATTATGCACAGTAATAGTCACCTGCACACACAGATATCCCCCTAAAATAGCTAAAACTAAAAACAAACTAAAAACTACTTCCAAAAACATTCAGCTTTGATATTAATGTGTTTTTTTGGTTCATTGAGAACATGGTTGTTGTTCAATAATAAAATTATTCCTCAAAAATACAACTTGCCTAATAATTCTGCACTCCCTGTATTTGACATGTAAGGGAGAGGATTAGGGCCACCGAAAAAAAAGTGGGCACGTCTTTTTTCCATAATAAAGTGATAAAAATACCAAGACTCGTTTCTATGCAATACATTATTATTTACATTGTTATTGTAAATAATAAGAAAACGTATATTATTTCCTGTTATTACATTCTTATTTTTGCAAAGTTGCAATTAGTTTGCATATTTAGTAAAAATCTAAAATTACCAATTTTTTCTAATGCAATCTGCAGCTTTTATCCCCAAAACAATCCACATTAATTTTAACATTATTTTACAGCTTTTTTTTTTTTTGCTGTCACTGCTGTTACTCAACAATATTTCCTGTGTTTATATGATAAAACCAGTAGGGAGTTATTTTTTATACCAATATACATGAAATTAGCACACAGCCAACTGGCCCAATGATGGAATGTGTCCAGTGTGTCCTCTGCACTGGGACCTCCAATAGATGGCCCAAATACCTTGCCTTTAAGGTGTCTAGAAGACAGAGAGGTCAGATGTCCAAATCACATCAACTAATTCCTTTCAGTGTGAAGGAGTAACATTTCTACTCTCACCCCCAAATCCTCACACCATCTCTAACACTGAGTCCAGACACAATTCGGAAGAAGTTTCTGCCACTTGCGTCCATGATTTTATTCTTTGAGTGAGTACACAGAGCTCCTGACAGAGCACTTCGACGGGGAGGGTAGAAACATCGATCAGCTGCTAAACTGACAGATTCACTTTGACGCTCAGCTCTCTTTTCACCACAACAGGCTGGTGCAATGTCTACATTATTACCAAGACTGGACCAATGTGTCAGTCAATCTCCTTAGCCCAACTTCAGTTGGGTCCAGAACACAGCAGCTTGGCTGCACATATCACCCATATTCTTACTTGTCTTCAGTGGCTTCCAGTGAAATTTGGAATTAATTTAATTTAATGGCTCACCCTCCCCGAGCTTGGTTTTGCCCACGGGAGATTTTTCCCCACAGTTGCCAACTGCGTGAGGATACAGGGTCATGTGATTGTTAGGGTTTCTTCCCCATATGCTTTCTAATATGCTCTTTATCTAACAATATGAAGCGCCTTGAAACAACTGCTGTGAATTGATGCTATACAGATTTTTTTTTGTTTGTATAAGAGTTTGTATATAGGAATGGACAAAAAACTTTGACTGTTTTCACCTTTGAATATGTACACTTATCTTTAATGTGTATCTAAACTATGAAGTACTTTGTAACTGTGCTACTTGAACAAAGTTACTATGATTATTAATTTTCCTCTCCACTTGTGAACAAACACGAAGATACTTCAACCATCTACTTAGGGGAGTTTCTTTTATATACCCAGAAAGGGCATTCCACCCTTTTCTGGCTGACAACCCCATGGCCTTAGTTTTACCAGAAGCAGATAATTCCATAATATAAAGATAACACAATACATTATTAGCCTATAACATCCTGTGAACAGAGTTTGATATGTATATGAGTTAATTAAATATATGTTTTCCACTTTTGAGTCCAACTTGAGACTCTTAGAATTTTTACCTTGTAATGTCTCAAATTTCAAAGACTAGACTTTCTAGCTCAGGTGCAATTAATTCACAAAACAAACTAAATATATATTGCCTTTGGGTGCCTCTTGAAAATATCAGAATTACAAATTTAAATGAGACATTTCACGTGTCTATGCTTTGGTGGATGAATAAAATTGTTCTGCTGCCTGTTGCAGTAAAAGCAATTTGGCACAGTGCAAATTAAATTGGCCCTTGTCTCAAAAATGTTGTGAGGATGTTATGCTAAATTTACTTTTAGGTTCATACTGAAGCAAATAATGAATGTAATATTTCCCATTCCAGCCAGAGAGATAAATGGCAATTCCAGTGAATAGCTGACAGTAGACTCAAGATTGTTCATTTTTATATAACATGCTTTAAACTTTGTTGTCCCAGTTAATTGATAATCTACTACATGTAATTTATGTAAATTCTCAGTTACATAAGATGAAACATAGACAGCTTTTGAGGTATGAAATACAGAAAACTAAGAACATTTAAAAGGGGTTTATTTAATTAAACATCATCTCCCTTTTAAAATCTCACTTCTCATCTCAACTCTCTCAGGGTTCAGTGTTTTGTGAATCCAAGCTTGTAAAAATGGAAATAAAAGATTTTAAGTGCACTTTGACAAGTTTTCCCTGCTGAACAAGAGGATATTTCACCAAAAGGGGAGTTCGTTAATAAGCAGTGTCTTGGTGCTCTGGATATGACTAGGATTCAAAATATACCTGTTGGGCTTTCGTGAGTACTTTAGATGAAAGCAGCATATACACATAGTCTCAAAAAGGATGAATACTGATGTCAAATAGAAATGTTAACACTCAGGAAAACACTGCCATCACACACACACACACACACACACACGTAGATACCCATCAAACTGCTGCAAGGCAAAACCGACACATTTGCTGGGTCTATAATTACAATTATAAACACTAGACATTAAGTTTCCTTAGATTTGTTATGTTGTGATTGGATGCTATATAAACACAACTGAATTGCGCCCTGAGTGGAAGGGTGTTCATCACCAAAATTGCCTAAAAGGTCTGTCATTTATTGAAATTGTATTGTAGTAGTTCTTCCCTATTTGTTGTTTATTTTACTCTGAAGTGGGTATAGATTGATTCTGTTGGATTGGTCAGTCGATCCTGGTTTTTTATCTGTTGACATGTTGTTTCAAGTATAAAGCTAAAGATTTTAAAACTTGTGACTGTTGGGGTTGTAGACTTTTATTGCTAACCTCACTGCAATATAGTAACAAGCTGAACAAGAAAAGTCAGGTTGCCAGGACTCTTGTTCTTAGTAAAGTCTTCATTCCCTCACCACCAACCCGTTGAGATATATGGCTGCCCCTCCCTGAGTCTGTTTCTTCCTGTTAAAAAGGAGTTTTTTCTTCCCACTGTTGCAAAGAGCTTACTCAAAAGTGATTGTTTTATTGTTGGGGTTTTCTCTGTATCAGGTCTCTGTAGGGTGTTTACCTTATTATCTAAAACCCCTTGAGACAACTGTTGTGATGCATTATATATATATAAAATTTAACTGAACTGATTTAAAGTCAACAGCAGCAGTGCTTTTTTTAACAGTGTAAATGGCATAGTTTTCTCACAGAACTTGCCATGAAAATGTATGCTAGTAACAAGGGAACCACCTTTATGAGAGTGAAAAGCCACTGTTGGGAAATATCCCACTGGGAGATGATAAATCAAGTGAGCACAAAAAGAAGTAAAAGCATTAATATAAATACAACATCAGAATAATATTTTTAACTGTAAAATATTAATAAATAGCTTTCAAATTGTTCCCTTCAACACATCTGCCTTTTTTTGTCTTAATTTCCCTCTATGATAACGGCCTCTTCCTTTTTTATGAATCTGTTTGCTTATCTTAATCTTTTGCAGCATAATTTTGAATCTTTTCTTTTATTTATCTTTTTGATGCTTTCAGCTCCTTTTACTTCATTTTATATTTGCTTTCTTTCTCTTCCAGCACTATACCGCACATGAAAATGAAGTCAACAAATAATTTAAGCCTTCAACTTCAAACAGTGTAGCACTCCGTTCAACTTAATTACAGCAAACCTCAGTTATAAAACTTTTTAATGACATTCTTTTTTTTCTTTCATTTTTACTGCTTTTCCAGATAAAACTGACTTACAATATCGCCAAACATTCAGCTTTTGTGAGAATGGGTTTCCTGGAATGAAATGTTTATAAGCTGTGGTAACAATAACTTAAAGAGTAAACGATGTCAAAGGGAAAAAACAAGCACTCATGTTGTCTTTGTTAAAGTTTCTGTTGTAAAATGACACCTCATCTCTCACAGCTGAAATCTACAGGGGCAGCCTTATCTCAGGAGGGAGGATAATAAATATATGATATGCATTATCTGAATTGCTATGATCATCATCAGATAACTGGTAATATGGAGTCTACAACTTCACTGCCAAGTTGAACTACTTTATTTAACTACTTCGGGGAGTTGAGCATTGTTTTAGGATTATACAGCTTATGTCAGTTAAGCTCCCAAGTGAGAATAAAAATACCTGTAATGTTCTGTTTTCTGCCCCACTGACTCGCCTGTTTACTGCTTCTCTTTTCAGTTGTCTGTTATGAAATTATATTTGCTCATCATTTTAAAAGCTTGTGATCTGTTTTTTAAATTCTGATGATCTCCTCAATTATTTGGGGACAAAATGTTTTTACCACTAGAATGTTTTATCAAGACCGGTACTCATCTGGAAAATATATCTTCCTTGAGATGTGTGGAGTATAGTCACTCAAATCCTTGTCACACTTTGTATTCTGCAGTCAGAGAAAATCTAGACTGAAAACAACTGCACCAGTAGGACTGTAAACAATATAATATCTGTGTGCTTGATAGAAAACAGTGAGTCTTTTGGTTTGGCTGGTTTGTAAAAAGACAAACAAGCTGTTAACATGAAATTATGTGAACAGCATAGGGATTTCTCAAATAATTTAACACATCACAATATGTATATTTTGGCTTTGCTTTTGTTTCTTTGCATTCAATTTTACACGATGACTTACATTATTCAGAGCACACTGACCTTGACCCCACCAATGTGGCAAACCATATTGTTTAGATGTTTTCCAGCAGTATTTGTGAAGTTCCTTGGTGAAAGCACAGTCTTTGTCTCAGTCCATAAATTCTACACGCCTTTCACAGACAGTGCTGTCAGTAAAATGTATTTTGTAAGATGTCACTTACTTCCAGTGTTGGGTAAGTTACTTTAAATTAGTAACTTAGTTACATTACTAGTTACTTCTCTAAAAAAGTAACTCAGTTACTTCAAGTTACTCGTTACTTTCAAAGTAACTAGTTACTAGGGAAAGTAACTTTGGTTTTACTCAGAATTCTCTTGTTAATGTGTTGCTTCCGTAACTGGATACCCAGCCAGACTGCCAGTCTTCTAGCTTGCTTACTTGCCACAAGTGCACTGTGCCACCTACCAATAGAAAGGAAAAAATAATGTGCACATTTCCACGAGAGAAATCCCACGCCTGGACCGTTGTTGACCGCCGCCATGATTCTAGCCTGCTTTTTACATCCAACACAAAAACTGCAGTCGTGGTGCTTTTGATTGTACTCAGAACTTGGAAATTCTGCCTTCTGAATAGGAAGATGTAGGTAACACCAGACTGCAGATGAGCTGCATACAGAGCTGGACTGGGACAAAAAAATCGTCCCGGGCATTTTGACTAGAGACCGGCCCACCATTATAGGAAAAATCATAAAGCCTTTGAATGAAAATAAACACTGTTGTGACAGTGATGTACACTGTTCTGATGGTATATATGTATCAATCTATCAATTGTTTGTTGTAAGACTCAGATAATTATTTTTTTTTAAAGCGAGACATTTTAAATGAGAATAATAAAGAAAAGTATTTCCTTGTGCCCCCCTTTCCCTGTTAATGCCCTACCTGGCCCCCTGGCAACACTTTGCTAGACCCGCCCCTGCACAGTTACCAGCTGTCAGCTACTTAGAAAAGGATGCTGGTGTTATTTGTCTCTCAGAAACAGTTCATAACTTCCCTTCAACTCATTCATGTCACCTAAAAGGTAAACCTGTTTCTCCATCACCTGTTCAGCTCTGATGATTCAGTAAGAACATCTCCTGGTTTCATCTGCATGTTTCCCTCTCACCAGATAACCAAACCGATATCATGACCAGCAGCTTTACAGCTGTGGCTCCAGCAAACATCAGCTGATACTAGAAATTAATATTAAATAACTTCTAACAACAGCTGATCAAGCTTAAACGTGCTGCTGTTGTTTAACGCGACATCCGCTGGTTTCCTCTTTCTGGCGCAAAGTGGGCGATAAATAAACAAGAGAGAAAAGCCGATCAGCTGATCATTGATCAGTTTCGTGATTGAAGTAGAAACGGGAGAGGAGAGAATGAGAGAAGAAGAGGCAGCTGTGCAGCTTCAGCTTTGTGTCTTTTTCATTGTAGCTGAAGTCCGGGACAAACTGTGTTCCTTTTCACCTCAGTACGAAACGCATAATATTTTCTCTGAATACCAGACGATTCTGTTTTTTACGGGACGGTTGGCAACTCTAATAATTAACCGTATGAACAAAATAAAGTTCAACATCAGTAACATAGCACCCACCCAGCTGTATAGAAACTCTGTCATGCTAGCTAGCACGCAGTACGAAAATGTCAGCATACCGAAAATAAACTCCACCTAAACTTGGTTTATATCTGACTCCGATAGACTGCAGGTCATAACTTCTTACCTGAAGTTCAGTTCACCTGACACGCGGACCGGCGGCCGCTTCGGGTCTCTCCTCTTGCCTCCCTTTTCCTTCATCCACCTGCTGGCTTCCACCACTTGCTAATGTTATTGAATCTGTGGAAGCTCCGCGATATCCACCACACGAAGTAACGAGTAACGAGCCTATCTAAATCCTAGTAACGAGTAACGCGTTCCTGGTTTTGGCATAATAACTAGTTACCGTGCTCGTTACCACAATAATAACGTAGTTACTGTAACGCGTTACTTAATAACGCGTTAGTCCCAACACTGCTTACTTCTCACAAATTAACTCTTTGGGGGCAGTTTTACCTCAGGTGGGGGTAGTGGGTTGTCGATTAATTGAAGGACTGGTGACTTGATACCAAAGCCCCCCCCCAAAAATACTATTGACCATAGACCCAAAAACTACAGCTCTTTGAATAACCAATTGTGGGAAGATCCAAAACTAATAGATGCTTACTTACACCCTCATTGATGCAATAATCCTATGGGCACTTGGGGTTAGAATCAAAGATGCATGTAGAGGCCACCCATGGAGAAGAAGCCAAAATAACAAAAATAGATAGTGGGTTTACTGAGGTGCAGAAGGGCATCATGAGAGACAGGTCCAGGATGAAAAAAGATATTCATAACTGAAGCTCAAGAAAGTGCCAAACAAAGGCTCACAGCTCTGGCCACTAGGCTGAAGAGATATACCAGAGAGGCAGAGGCCAAGAGAATGTGCTGTTTACCAAAAATACCACCCAGGGTGTACTCTCAGCTACAAGGGAATAATAGGCAGATCTACTCAGAGCTGAAACTGAACAATACTTGAAGAACATCTGGGAGAAAGAGGCTGGTGGACATAAGAGCAGACTGCTGCTACATAAACATCACAAAGGGAGACATCCAACAACGAGTCTCCGGAATGAAGAGCTAGACAGCACCAGGGCCTGACATGATTTATGCTAACAGGCTGACAAAGCTAACCGCACTCAGTGAGTTCCTGCCAGTACAAATAAGGGGGCTGCTAACAGCAGGTACTTACTGAATATTCTAACTCAGGGCAGAATAATCCTGATCATTAAGGATACCCACAATTTTACGACTAACTATGCACTGGTATATTACTTTCCTTTCCACAACATGGAAACTCCTCTAAGGCATAGCAACCAAGTTGAGTAGGCATATGATATATATAAGTTCAGCTTAGAAACTGGAAATAACACTAACTAGCACTATCTCCTGGCTGATAGAGCAGTGCACTAGGACTCTGAAACTGCCTGGATTAACTACAAGTCTATGACTCAATACCGCACAGATGGATACTGGAATGCTTGCCACTGTGTAAGGCTAATAGAGCGCTAATAACATTCATCAGGAGCTCAGTGGGACTGTAGAAGACAACACTGGAGGCCAACTTGAAGGCAATCGCATAAGTCAGCCTCAAGTATGAAATATAACAAGGCAGTGCGCCGCCCCCGCACATCATTCCATTATCTAAAGAAACAGCTGTCATAATTCACTCCAGTGAACAAATTATCCACAAATGGAGAAAACTTGAATATAGTGGTGGACCTTCCCAGAAGTGGCTGGCCTACCAAAATTACTCCAACACTGCATCAACTCACAAACTTACACTGAGTTTTTATGAATACGTTTTTGAGTTTTACCTTACCTCTAACTTTGGATTCTTTGGATTGGACATAAGAATATATCAAATTTTAATCTGCATATATATGTGTTTTAATTTGTATCACATTTGCTACATAAGCCTTATTTTTGCAATTAAGTCATTAAAAATGTGTCATGCCATTTATATCATTTTTTGAGGGTAAAAAAAAAGTCACACTGATGGTGTAGAAGTCTCAAAAACTCACAAAAACACATGTATAGGATATGATACGCTGGGCTTTAAAGGGCTAATAACTGTATGCAACAAAATGACCTTAATGATTTTATAAGTATATTTGGGGCTTGATGCAACTTCACAGATTTGAACTGGTTGGTTTTCCAGTCTGGTAAATGCTGCAGTGGCCTGCCAGTAAGAGACCATTATCCCAATAGAAATCTGTGATGTGGGAGAAAATTATACCCGGCCACACTCCTCTTATTGCCAAACAACATTACAATAAATGGCACTTTTAATATGCAGAAAATTATATGCTGAGAAACTTTTATCCCACTGATATCTGTTGGACTCATATTTGTGGGTGGGCCACAACTGCCAATAAGCCACAGTCTGTCTGCATGTTTATCCACAACACTACTGTATTATGATGAGTTTCCCACATTGACTCCATCTAGTTTGTGTCTGGGACATCTGGTCTATACTTTTGGCATATTTCCTCCTGCCTTCTTGTTCCCTTTCTTTTCTTTTTCCTTGTTATCCCTTGTACCTTTAGCCTCCTTGTGTAATTGTTTCTGTCAGCCACTTGTGTAGTCTTGCGGACAATTACTCTTCATGTGTCTATGAGATTAAATAAAATCTAATTTCAAAAGTAGAAGTTAAAACTTCTCAAGTTATTTGATGGCAGGTTTAAAAAATGTATAGGGTCACTAAGTGCTAAAAGACTTAAATTCCCCCCCCCCAAAACTTTACTTAATTAGGTTGTTAACTTTTCTGTCAGTGAAAATAATATGTTACCATAAACATTTGAATTTAATTTAATGGAAATAACTGACCATTGGGGGTAATGAATTAAGCAATGACTTGCATTTAAAAATGCACCCTGGAAATTATAAGCAATTATTGAGTTCATCTGCACTAAACTCACTGATTAAAACAAACAAACAAACAACAACAACAACAACAAAAATCACAATCTCCAAGTGACAAAACAAATCCAAAAGCAGTGCAGCAACCAAGGATAAGCCTTAACTTTACTGTGACAAAAATACGCATTAAGTCTTGACTATGATAAGTCACTTCACTGCTTAAGTCTGTAGTGGCCATCCATTTTGCTGCTCTACACTTAGACGTCAGAACAGATTGCTCATTTACACTCCTGTTGTTAAGGTGAAAGAGAGATGTTAAAGAGGACCTTTGAGCTTCAGTGAGCAGTAAATTTAAATCACACTGTGAGCATAGGATATGCAGTCTGTGCTGCACTCATTGATAGTTTAGGCACAGATTAAATGCTGGAAGCTTAACACTAACACATAATAATATAACGTATTAACAATATTAGTAAAAGTGTAGTAAAAGATAAGATTAATTAATAATTACTGTGTGTAGTAGTCATGCAAATTCACATTTCTAATTATTAAAAGAGAAGTCTAAGCCTATGGATTACTCTATGAGTGTGCTCCTCCGGCACTTTTTAATCTGACAACTGTCAATGCATTTCTGGCTTCTGACAAGCAAAACAAAAATAAAGCTTTAATATTTGAAGGGATCTACTGTTTGACTTGAGGGTTCTCTCAGATGTCTTTCTAAAAGAAAGTTGTACCACTTGGCAGTCAAATTGGCAAGTCCTCATCTTAATAAAGAACAAACAATAGAGAGCAATGAATTATTTTCATACAAAAAACCTAAATAGAAACTGCATGATTGCAATCACCAGTTAAATCTGATGAATAGAGAAGACTGAAAATAACGAGATGATTTTGTCCAAAGTTTAGAAAAGTTGCTTTTTCTCATTATAATTTGGCTTTATTTACTGCTCAGTCCAAAGACTCAATTCAGTGCCACCAAATGCAATGACTAAATGTCATCCAATTCAAATTACAGATTCAAATAGCCAAGAAATACAAGCATTTTACTACATAGCCATTGTGCACTTGTAGTACATCATAATAGGTTTGTATATATAGAGACCTATTCGGCATTTATGTAAGAGTGAACATAACTAGTTTTTGCAAGTTATAGGGATTTGGGCAGGTTCTTTGCTGTCACCTTGAAGTTCTTTTTCACCATCTTTTTCAGTGTGGTCTTGCAGTGATCTTTGCATTGTCCCCTACCGCTGAAAGCTGAGACCTTTTCGAGATACTTTTTTGGCGCTTGTTAATCTTCTGAGAATGTGTAAAAGGTATGGTTCACATGTGTATTTTATTTTAATTTACAAACTTGAAAATTTGGGATCAGATTTTCATTTTACATATTAGTAATGATAAACAAGTTTATAGGAAAACTAAACCCATCAACTACCCACTAAACACTGGACCTCAGATCGACACACAGATCTTCATTTGACTGTCTCAGCTGCAGATGATAACTGGAGACAAATACAAAGGTGTAAACAAAGCAGCAGAAAAATGAATTGGTGGCCTATAGAAAACATCTCCTCCACCCTCTTGAAACATGGGACTAGAGCGCCTGTAAAAGCAGTATAAAAACATTGTTTAAGTCTTTGTTTGATGTCGAAAATGCATTCTCAGAGACCACATGTGGACTATAAATACTCTCTACACAGAGGTCCTATGGACGTCAGCACTAGATGCTCGGTAGACGTCGAAAAAAAGATGCCTGCTGTCTGGTGTTACAAACAACCCCTTCACTGGACGAAAATTGGAACTTTGCACAGTGGGTATGAGCTTTTATTGAGCTTACATAGAATGCATGTTAAAAATACAATGGTGGAAATGGTTCTTTGCAGTTGCATTTTATATGTTATGATAAGGCAAAAAAAAAAAAAACATTAGAAAAAGAAAATATCGTGTGTGTCGGAGAGGTGATTATTACTGTTGCTATCATAAAGAGAAAATCAAGACAACGCTAACATGTTTAATGGACTCTGTGTTGTGCCTAACTCTGTCTTTGATGGTTACTTCTGGTGATGCCGTATGCAACAACACACACACGACACAGCCAATTTTCCTCAACTTCATGTGGGATGATGATGGATGCAATAGAATTATGTTAATGAGCATCACTGTTGTCCAATGACACACTTGACTAACTAAAAGGCTTAGAGACAGGCGGCAACAGACAAAGACCACAACTGTGGGTGGAAAGTATTAAGGGTGAGGAGACAGATGCAGGAAATACAACACACAGAAAATGTTTTATGTTTTCACTTTGGTGCACAATGCCAGAGTAGCAACATTTTCTTTAGGCCAAGACTTTTATTCAGAACAATAGCCAACAGTTTTCTTGTAATGGAGAAACTTAAATGAATACATTTAATAAAAAATAAATGAATTCTTACTAAACTATAGCTGACTTACTCTGGGATCTTCTACCAGGCTGCTCTAGTCGCACTTGTGTCTCTTTCTTCTTCAAAATTGTATTTTATTTAATGTATTTTTAGTGTAACACAATTTATATTTGTGAAATTTGATGTACAAATAAATCCATAAATCTTATAATACACTCATTAAATCATTCTTTTGAATCAACATATAGACATAAAAAGGTTCTCATAGTCAGTATTGCCTTTGGAAAGTATTTAGGACTTTTGCTCCGGTTTACTAGAAACCTGCACCAGGTTTTAATGTTTCAAGATTGTAGTAAATGGCAGTAACCAACTCAACTGTGTTCACGATGGTATCTTTCCTGTCCTCACAGCAGTCCTAGCGCCATCACAGGTAACTACTTTGTCATCAACACTGCATTAATGCTTCACAGAAAGACCTTTTGGAGTTAATTGGCTGAAAATTTTCTGTAAGTCACAAAGAAAAATCCCCTAGAATCAATGCTTTCTGGGCATTCACAAGACATTTTCACTTTTTGGAGGCAGTATTGCTCATCAGTTGCATTAGAAAAGGCTATAATAAATATGAAGTGTATGGAAGAAAAAAATTAATGGAAATAGAATTGCTGAGACAAAATTTAAAAAAAAAATCTGAATCAGGTAAACTGCAAAGAGTTGTGAATCACAGGTGCAGTCATAGAAACAACTAATTTTTCATGTATACAGACACATCACTCAGGGACAACAGGACCTCAGGACCAGTGAGTTCAATCAGACAGTGGCATATACATCAGGGAAAATAACATAAATCACTTTAATGAGAAAGAAGAGTAGGGAGGTCAAGCCCTTGTGAAACTGACAACCCAAGATAAACTCCTGCCTGAATGGGATTCTCAGGAAGTTCAAATGTCCTTTTTATTCACTTATTTTTTTTCCATGTCATTTGCCAAAATAAAATTTAAAAAATGCAGTGTTGTGCAACATTCTCAGTTCTCACGATTACATTGTAAGTACAGATGTTGCCGAAAAAGACAGCCATTACCTATCCACTGGCTACCCTTTTTTAACAGCAAAATCAGAAAAACTTTTCCACAACTAAAAAAGGTACTAGGCAGAAGGTTGGGAGGGTGATTATGTGTGTAAAACATGCACTTTTGACTCAATGTCAGGAGTCTGCTTCAGATTTCCTTTTAACAGTCAGTGTTTCTTTCAGCTATGAGATCAATCTTTTCCCAAACCACAGTCACGTAGTGTTAGCTGTTTAAACATAAAACAGACCATAGCTATAGGGATAGCAGATCAAAAATAAGTGAATCTGGAAAAAATGTAATAAGATTACTACAATAATAAAGGAACCAAGGCAAATTGTAAATTGTTGCATGGTGGCATTTTAAGGGTGTTTTTCCTTCAGTAAACAAAATACACAAATCTTGAATATTAGGTTTATACTTTTCACAGTCATGATATTTTAGGCTAGATGCTGGAAGAACAGTGTTGGTGTGTATGTCAGTACAACAGCTGTTTGGATCCAAACTGAAACATCCAAAGTGTTAGTTGGGTAGTCATGCCATTTTTATTGTGTTCCTGAAATGATTTGTCTGGCTTTGGACTGAATTCAGTGTTGTACCTTTTAGTATCAGTTGACATTTTGGGCTTTTAAAGAACTGTCTTCAAGATTATCTGATTGCAATGGAATTTGAAATGATTTTTGTTAAACTAAAATGGTGAACATAGTATCCCTGCCCATATTTACTGTAGTACTGTAGCTGTAACAGAATTGCCAATAGCTCTAAGCAAAATTAGGTTTTGCGTGAATCATGAACAAAAGAGACTTTACCCTTATGAACTCTTTTTATTTGAATGCCCTATCTATCACACAGTGCAATTAAGATGTCGCATCAGAGAGAGAATTAGACAGAAGAACAATGTGTCAGATAGTAACCTAGCTTACCCTCCATTCATGCGCTTAATAATGATGTAATTGGAAAAACTAATCACCACTAAAATCATGGCTGGGAAACGTATTGAAAATTTGCCACAATGGAAAAGCTTATTAACCTCAACTATATACAAAACTGGTTAGCATGCATATGGACCTATTCAAAACACAGATTTGAGTCATACTAATAAATGCATGTCCATGCTTGTACACTTCAACTATTGGCCTCCCTAGAAATTAAACTGAAAAATGGCGAGAATGCTGTGGTAGAAAAGCACACGGGTTAAAAGAGAAGCTGTGAGTCCCGATTTGGAGCTTTCTCCCTGAACTGTGATGGATGTTACACTCTATGGACAAAATGAATGAAGG
This sequence comes from Oreochromis niloticus, assembly GCF_001858045.2. NCBI lineage: Eukaryota > Metazoa > Chordata > Actinopteri > Cichliformes > Cichlidae > Oreochromis > Oreochromis niloticus. The sequence goes on from NC_031972.2 coordinate 27,566,409, forward strand.
AGACACAGAGCACTGTTCTTTCCACTTTTCTTCCCTTTCCTAACTGCTACTTTTTGAAACTTTTTGAACATCTTTGAAGTTTCCCCAATGCGCTAAAACAGCTAAAATAACTATTTTTTAGCACAGTTAACAAATTAATCCTCGTCTTTTTTTTTTTTTTTTTTTTTTTTTTTCATTTTTCTGATTAAATGTCATATGCTCTTCTCACATTACCAACTGACTTTCTCTCACCGTTTCTAAATTTTTATTTAACTTTGGGTCTTTGATTTAACTGTTTTCAGTTTTTAGCTTAAGAATAATTATAGAAATAATTATTTTTTCAACCTGAGATTCATTGACCTTGGCTCATTTGTGAGGAACATGAATCAGAAAACATTCACATTGAGCTCCCCCCGTGTCACCCCCCTTCACATTTGTGTCACATACAGGGTCTTCGGGTCCACTGGACCCATGGCTAGTGAAAGTGTGGAAATCAGAGGTCCTGTGTACCCTCATTTTCTCTTTCTCCTCTCTGGGCCTGTGTGTGTGAGAGAGAAAGAGAAGAAGGAAAAAGTAAAGCATGTGAAATGACTCAGGTGTGATCCACCAGTGCTGTTCCCGCACAAGGTTGCAACCCTGCTGCAAAATTGGAGCACCCAACACTGTATGCACCCACATTCAGACACATTTCACCCTTTGTCTTGCAGGAACGTATTTTGGGGATCTGACACTATAAATATCTATGTCAATGTGGTTCCATACCACAACTGATCAATTGCCAAAGCAATTCTCTGTTCAGACTGCCTTACAGTTGATATTGGAAGAGACAGAGGGTTTTGATGGTGATGCAGAGGAAAAAGTTTCAGAATGCGAGGATCACATATCTGAAAATTCAGAATGTGACACTGAGTTTGAAGAGGACGATGAACATCAGCCAGCTCTGAAGTGTAAAAGAGCCTCAGGATCAGCCTGTGAACAGCCAGCCATAGGACCAGCCCGTCAGCAAGCTTCAAAACGCAAGCGAACCTCAGGACCAGCCCACTAGCAGCCAGCCATAAGACTAGCAGGTGAGCAGTAAACCACAGGATCAGCCAGTGAGCAGCCAGCTATAGGGCCAGACTATCAGCAGCTTGCAAATAACACCGTATGGATGGCAAAAGATGGCAAAATTGAATGGTCTTCCTGCTCAAGAAATGACCCCCCCCCCATGACATGCCATACCCTATCAAGAAAATCAAAGCAGGCCAGTGTGTTCTCCCAGGCCCTCCAAGTGTGGAGGCCTATCTCCCCTCACCACACTCCCTGCTGGTAACTGATGCCCTCAGGGGTTGGTGCATTGGTGGTTCTTGGTGTCCGGGGCTGGGCGCTCAGGTATGCACCAGCTCACTCCCGGTGGCTACTTGGCGGGGCCTGGTGCCTGTCGCTCGGTCAGGCCTCTTCCGGGGCAAAGGGGGCCCTCGGGCCTCCGGCCTCGGGGCCTGCAACTCGGTTCACTCTGGCACAGCTGGCTGCCGGCAGAGCCGGCGGGCACGCCAGTGCAGCCCCCTCTGGCTTCTGCTCCGTGGCTACTGGGTGACCCCCTGGTCTGGGGATCTCCTCAGCCCTTCCCAGGAAGGTGGCACGGATGCCCCTCCGGTGGTACTCCTTGGGCTCTCGCACTCTGGGGCCTCTGGATGTCTGGAGCCTGGATCTCCTCCATGCCTGCTTCATGCCCTGGGGGACGGGGCTATGGCCCTCCACACCCTCTAGCAGACCGTTACTTGGGGAAACCTTTTGTATACAAGCGCGTTGATCCACACAGGTGTGCACACGGGTGTTCACTGTTCGTAGACATAAACTACACCTTTCTTAGCTGCTACTTCAAAGCACATTGTGCGCTGTCTGTCCTGCGTGCTGCACAACAACTTTCAATATTTAGTATTTACTGCTGTTCACACTTAGCTAGATTAACGAGATGGTGTTGTGTTTAGTATGTTGCTTTGTTTTTGTTTGGCTTTTTTTTTTGCTTGTCTTCTCTTCTTTTTCTCTCAACAGGTGATCCAGGAGATTTTTTTTTTCTTTCTCTTTGTCTTTGTAAGTGCCCTTTCTCACTGTCTCTTTTCCCTTCTGTTTTTCTTTTCCTTCCTCTCTTTCTTTCTCCCTTTCCTATCCCCCAGTCATGTCTGTCCCATCTGTAACAACTGAAAATAAAATAAATAATAACAACAAAGTTTGATCAAATGGACCAATACGGCAATGCCATGATGATCCATTTGGCAGAATAAATCCATTTGGTATCCTTGTTGGTCTTCAGACAACAATTCTGACGGCTAAAGAACCAAATGGGACAGACAAAAAAAAAAAAGAAAAAAGAAAATCAAAGCAGAGTTTTTGGAAAGACGTGTAATGTTTTGGACGAAACCGATTTGGATGCTTACTTTGGGGTTCTTATTCTTGCTGGTGTTTTCAGGTCCAAAGGGGAGGCCACAGAATCCCCCTGGGATGAAGAAACTGGCAGAGAACTTTTCTGGTCAACGATGTCTCTGAAAAATTTCAAAATAATCTCCAGAACCATCCGATTTGATGACCGTGATGATAGATCAGCTCAATGGCAGAGAGACAAGCTAGCTGCCATCAGGACAGTGTGGGACAAGTGGATGGCTGGTGACCCGAGGTGGACAGAAAAACACAATATACATGCACCCAGCGCAAGAAGTACATTTGCAATACACACAGTGAAACTCACGTGTGTTATAGTCTGGCATGAAAATAGCCATGTTCAATGTGTTCAGACAGATGTTGTGTAAACTAACCAGAGTAGGTTAAATTTCTAATGACGTTCAAATAAATAATACACTATAGTTTTGGAAAAACTTGCTTCATTTGTACATTATTTTCCAGTTATGGACTGATTCTTATATAATGCTTTTCTACTCTCCCGGAGTACTCAAAGCGCTCTATACAACATGCCTCATTCACCCAATCATACAAGCACTTCTAAACTCAAGTGCAACTAATAAGCATTCACACTCCGATGGACGCATCGGAGGGCAATTTGGGGTTAGTATCTTGCCCAAGGATATTTGGCATGCAGACTGGAGGAGCCAGGAATCGAACCACCAACCTTCCAATCAGTAGCTGATCTGCTCTACCACCTGAGCTACAGCCACCCATGCCTGTTTTATGATGCATTTCCTTATTTTGGTATATTAAAAAAAAACAAGCAAAAATGAGTTGCATTTCTATTCATAAATGTGATTTAATAAAGGTAAAGGGAACACATTTAACATGTTTTGTTTATATTACTTGCAAATGGGATGAAGTAAACATCTGCTGAGATTTTAACAAAAAAGGTTTGAATATGTTGAAATAAAAGCCCACTGGGTCCACCAGACCCAGCAAGAGTCCCTGTGTCACCAAAAAACGAAGAAATAAAAGACGTTAAAGAAATAAAAGGGTTAAAGAAATAAAAAGGAAAGGAGTATAAAAATCTACAAGCACAAAATGTATTTTATTCATCAACTGTGAATCTTTTTCAACAAAAATGTTTCAACAAAAATGAAGACTCCTCACATCATCCAGTGTTTTTCCAATCTTTTGGCTAGTTTTGGTGAGTCCATGCATATTGTTGCTCGAGTGGTTGTAACGAGGTAACGAGGGGTTATTTAAGATACTGCTGCCTACCTATCAGCTTGAAGTAGTCTGGCCATACTCTTCTGACCTTTGATATCAAAAAGATATTTTCTTCCAAAGAACTGCTGCTCACTAGCTCTTTTTTTGGCCATTCTATGTAAACTCCTTGAAGTGGTTGTGGAGCAAAATTACATTAGATCAGCAGTTTCTGAAATACCAGCCCATTTGGCAAGAACAACTATGCCATCTCTACACTTAAATCACTTTCCCTTCTGGTGCTCTGTTTGTATTTCAGCAGGTCCCCTTGACCATGTCTACATCTAAATGTATTGAGTTACCGCCATGTGACTAGCTGATTAGATATTCACGTTAACGTGAACACGAGTACCTAATGAAGTGACCAGTGACTGTAGCTCTAACATTATACCTCGTTATAACACTAAAAGAAATCTTCAGCTGCAGGGTTTCAGAAAGACTATCCTTCAAGCTGATAACTCACATCAAACCCCTGTGTTGGTAAGTGTCTGCCCTGCTGTGCTGCTGATGGGTACACACAGTTTGTACCAGGGAGTGACTCATATTTTGGATGTCAAGAGTGCTGTCAAGAGATAGCTATGGTTCGTAACAAGGAATGCCCAAGGGAAAAGATGACTCCTCCAAGTTGGGTAAGTCTTAATTTTTTCTTCCTTTGTAAAATGTTTTTCCTTCACATTTTTTTATTCTTTAGGTTTTGTTCATTCAGATTCCATCAAACTGGTCCCAGCATTTCTTTGGACACTATGTGTTATAAAAATCTCGTATTACTGTACAAATAAATAAATACATATATATTTATTGTTAAATAAATAACAATAAAAGACAGACTTGTAAACGTGTGTCTGATATTTAGTGCCTAATACAACATTTTTCTCTCTCATTTCTTCCCCTTTATGTTCTCATTTCTGTGTCCCTGAGCTAAGTGTATGAATTCTGTGTTTCAAGCACTAAATTTGATTGAGCGCATCCCAAATGATCCCTATATTATGGCCATTTTATGTTATTGATGTGGGTTAATAAAAGCACATTCACACACATTAATCACTTTCTGTGCGGAATAAAATCTGTTGTTTTTGTAAGTTTCAATTCAAAGCTCAAATAGCGTATGGCTAGAAGAAAGGCACCCCCCCCCCAAACCTTCTGCAATTCAGAGGAGAGAGACGGGTCGATGAGGAGAACCATAATTTAAACACGAAACAAATAAAGGAAATAAAACTTTATTTATCATTCTTTATGTAAGCAAGAGCATTTGTAGAAAAAGAAGATAATAAATGAATAACACTGTATTACAGTTGAAAGATGAGTAGTGATTTGATTCCAGACGGAAAGTGCTAAAACATCAAACTTGTTTTCCTTCCTCCTTGGAGCTAAATGACCCAAACACATGAGATATCAATGGAAATCCCAGGATGCCCTCTATTTAGTACATAAGGGCTTAGTAGGTTAGCTCAAATAAGTCAAAAGGTATAGACCAAATCAAATTCATTACAGAGGACATAAATGGACAAGCTGGTTCTCAGGAGGATATAAGAATCATTTTTATATATTTAGGAATATTTTTATTGTTTCAAACACAGATTTAATTTATTCACTGATTGGCACAGAAGTGAGGAAATAAAGAAAATAATGCAGAAAATTCTGCACTAATGTTTAATCAGGTAGCATAAGACCTCCTTTTTGTTGGCACTACTCATATAGTAAACGGCTGGGATTGGTGTGTTTCTAAATTGGTTACTAAATTGTACTGCAGGTTCAAGTACATGGTGCGTAAAAGCCACCGTGATCTGCCAAAAGGGGCCTCAATAGGACTTGAGGCTACAATAATGTAAAACAATGAGGTAACTGACCTTTTTTTGGATAATTACTGTTTGCCTGATTTGATGATGAGAATGAGGAGAATGTGAAATGGTCTAGGGATCTAATTATCACACTGAAATAAAGTTTAGCGCTCAGAATGGTGACATCAATTATTCATCATAGAAACCAGAAGTATGTCGTGTCACCTTTACAGTGCAGTCATCAGCTGGATCTCTTCCAGCTCAATGCATTCTAACACAGGGTGTCAAATAGGGCTGTTCTGTCAGATGCCACTGGCATCTTAGAAACACACACAGGGTGCCCTTCTGCATCGGTGGCTTGGCTCTATAGCATTATTAGAAGCCAAGAAAGACAGATTCTGTCAGGTTCTGCCCTGAAAAGAAGGCAAGGCGTTGTCAATTTCAGTACATAATAATTTTTTTCTCAACAACAGAGGTGATTCACTGTGTTATGAAAAGGATATCTCTGCTTTAAGTCATAAAAGTTTGTGTAGTAATTATAGTCCAGAAAATTAAAGCAAAACAACTTCAAGAGAAACTAGAAACTAGAAATGGACAGTTATATCTGTTCTGAACTAATGGCTCCTTAAGTCTCCTTAAGTAAAATATGGCTCTGTCACGTTTTAGGATTATTGTCTTTCTTTGTCTTATTTATCTTCCTTCTAGTCTCTGGGATTATGGATCTTTATTTGAGTTTTTGAATATGCCCATGTGGGATTTGACAGGTCTACTTATTTTCTGGTCACTGCTGGGTTGACAGCTTTATGGTGGGAAGTCAAAAGGGTCTTTCTGGCAGATCCCAAGAGAATTTCTCTGTTTGTGTTGCCAGCCTCCCTGTAGAGATTTAAGTCTACAATATATTATCTACACAAAACTTGTGTAATTTATTGAATTGACCAAAGAGGTTGAGATCATCTTTGCTACATAACTCATTGATAACAGTTAGCCAGAATCTGCTGTTGTTTGTGTTACCCAGAAAATAGCTGGCAAGAACTATAGGTCAGTTAAGGGCAGCGTGAACTTTTGAGTGCACTGAGAGAACTCCTGCTTGTAGATCTTCTTTCAAGGTTGTTTTAGGGGACAAAATACTACCTACTGTATAGGAGGATATGTACCTTTAAAAGCTTTTAAATAAACTAATCTAGGAAAAGAAAAACAAAGAACAGCTGAGCAAAGTAAAAAAGGATGAAAATAAAAGCCAGAGACTGACTGATCAGGGGATTTAGTCTTTGTAAGCTTATTACACTCCCACAGTAGAACAGAGAGATTTTGAGTCATCAAAAAAAGTCTATTCTACCAGCCTAGACGGCCTCGGCATACGGCACACTTCATAGTAGAGCTGGGAATTCCAACCTAAACCAGAATGCATCTTTAAGACCCCAACAGCACAAGCTGCTCAAATCAGAAAATGAAAAAAGTTGTTTCACTAATCAGTAACGGACCAATGATGCAAATATAGTGATAGATAAATGTATAATAGTATAATAGTATGTATGATAGTACATCTGTACTGATATACACACAAAACCTTGGGATTAAATTAAAAAAGAAAGAAATATAAAGGAAGAATTCTGCCTTATGCATTCAGAATATTCAACTGCCTTTACTACGCAGTTTAATTCAACACAGCACAAAAATCTATGCACCAGTGGAGTCGCTCTCATCACAAATGAAACAACATTTGGGGAAACCAAAAGCCTGGAACAGCAAGCTGGAGGCTGAAGGAAGCAAATATGTTTCTTCACAGCAATGCGTCTCCACATCTGGAGGTGAGTCACTTTTGAATTTGTGTGTGCATACATATGTGTGTCCTTGTTTGTAGATTAGGCTCAATACTGTTTCTGTGAGATGAAAGAACAGTTTATTGCTGGAAATGGTCAGAACATTCCAAAACATGAGATGACGCAGCTTTTATTTGTATTTGTTTGGCTAAATAGAGATAGACAGAGAAAGAGCTGGTGGTGAGGATACGATATAAGTTTTCTTGTGTTTTCTCCCCTTTTTAAGGTTAACAAGGCAGTTGCAGACACACTTAGATGTGAAACTCTAGAAGTGCCCACAATAAGCTGACATTTAATTTTTTTTAATGAAAATACAGCAATTCTGTGCATCGGTTGTTTGCAAGTGTAGATACAATTATCAGAATGTTCTATAATTCTGTATATCTTTTATGAAAGTTTCTTTGTTTGCTAGTAAACAGACCAAAAAAGTCTGAGGGCTTTATGTAACTAACATACATTTATTAAGACTAAACTAGCTTGAAAGATATTATGTTTTAAAAGGATGCCAAAGAATAGTTAGGAATGCCTATCTCTAAAACTAAATTCATTCTACATATTTGACTGACAAAACAAACAAACAAACAAATAAAAAACAGAATGCATTTACAAAGTTGTAATGCTTCACAGTGTTTCCCTCTTCCATAAACCAGACTTTGCCTTTTTTGTTCATGCTTTGGTGAAAACATGTTAAAGTTGCAAAACAGGCTTCCTGATGTACACTGAGTATCAGAAAGCTTATATGGAAAACTGTACGCATAATGACATATTTAAACTACTGCATTTGCACATTATCGTATTTTAATGGCCATAAAAGTAGGCAGACTATCAAATAAATACTGACTTACTGAATGTTCAACCACTCTAAATGTGACTTTCAGGCTTATTTACTAAGCTGGATGTTTTCAGTTTAGTGGGGAATTTGCAAAAACAGATGATGTAAACAATCACAGATGTGGTTAAGTGAATTTAAATGCACTGCCGCCTGATGTTAGGTCATTTCAAACACATCAGCAATGGAGCAGAACATGCAAATTCTCCACTGCTGAGCATAGAAATGTGTAAAAACAAACATTTCAGACATGAGACAGAGATGTTTTCCTTGACATATTGTGTACTTAAATTAATAATAGTAAGACATTACAATAATAGTGTTGTTAGGAAGATGTGGAGATAATGAGGTGCTTATCAGGGCCATAGCAGATGTAAGAGTGGAGCACTTACCTGCAGAAGCCAGAAGAAAGCAACAAAAACAAATAAAAACAACAACAAAACAACAGTGTGTAAATCAGGGGTGTCCAAACTTTTTTCACTGAGGGCCACATACATACAAATATAGGAGGGGCTGGGCCACTTACTAGAAATTAGGTATATAACCTTAACTGTAGCGTATTAAAGTTAGAAAAATCATTTACAAGTGGTCAAATGTGTTATATTGTTGAATATAATTAAAGACAAAACTGCCTTCATCACAGCTTTCCATAAATGGATCTTTATTGATTTATTCAGAAAAAGCTTTGGTAGCTCATTCTCAGAACAGCAGCCTCAGATTTCTTCTTGGACAGAAGATTTACAGCACAGAGAAAAAACAATAAAGGGGAAAATGGGACGGGGACATTTCAAGCTTGTTATTTAAGTTCTTAGACTTAGCAACACACCTATTAACGTTCGTTTGAAACGATTATCAGCATTAACAGACTGAACTGGACTTAATAACAGGAGTGCATATAATTTTAGTGAATTATTCTGGTGAGTATCAGCTGCGCTGGGTATGTAAATCGGGCCATCCAGCCGCGGTGCTGATCGTACGCCACTCGTGCCAAAAATCCGGACAAATGTCACTTGATCAAGGAGCAGATCTGCATCAGATGAGATCAGCTGACTTTGCGTGTGCGTGCGCTGTGCACAGCGGTGTGTACTCTGTGTGTTAACAAGAAAAACGCATATAAGAAAGTGGTGCGCAAAAGCAGAGTAGTGACAGAATTGATGCGCATTATTGATATTTGAAGCATGTGTACCTGCATATTAACACACGGGTACTGTGGAATATATTTTTTACTCACCTAAAGTGCTCGTGCTCTAGTCCACTCCCTGCAAAAAAAATTAGCAGCTGTGCGGTGTCTGTGGCATCAGTGCTCGGATCGCAAAAATCAAAAGCACAGCTTTATCAGACAGTTGCAGTTTAATGTTGGCTGACGAGTCTTCAATGCGTTGCACAACTGGATTTCTGGACATGCTGACGTTGTTGAAGTCCTGCACTTTTTCCGGGCACATTATTTCGGTGACTTTAACGAGGCCGTGTTTTATGAGGTCTCCATCTGAAAAAGGCTTGCCATGTCTTGCGATGAGTTGGGTGACTGTTGCTGACCCCGCAGGACAGCTAGCATTTGCTTTAATTTCTGCTCACGCTCAGCACCAGTGTAGGATGCATAGGCCTGATGTTTGGTTTCATAATGACGTCGTACATTATACTCTTTCATAACTGCCACAGTTTCAGTGCAGATCAAACAGACACACGTCCCCTTGAATTCTTTGAAGAAATATTCACTCTCCCACTGTGTCTGAAATTTTCTGCACTCACTTTCTACCTTTCGCTTCTTTGGTTCTGCCATGTTTGGTAACTTGGGGGTAAATTTCTTCTGTGATTGTCCTTTTTGGTGGAGCAACTGCCTTGATCAACAGTAGCTCCCCCTGGTGTTAAAACTAAGAAGTGCAATACACTCAAGCAAAAGTTGAAGTGCGGGCCATTTTCTATTCTATTTATAAAATTACTTGAGGGCCAATTAAAAATGGACCGCGGGCCAACTGCGGGCCGGACTTTGGACACCCCTGCTGTAAATTAATAGAAAACAGTATGATGAATAGATTTAAAAAAATACAAGAATATTGAAATCATAAATATAAGTTAGCTAGTGTGTAACACCTTCCAGCAAATTGATGCATTCATATAAACTTAGAATACATAGGAGCGGGTGCCAGTTTGTGGAAGCCACCCTCTTGAAAACACTGCCCAAGATGGACATTGCTGTTCTGCGTAATCACATTTCATCTATGGGTCTAGAGGCCAGTCACATAGGGAGGCGAAGAGAACTCATAGACATTCTCGTTCAGCAAATTTTAAATTTCTTTCTTCACCAAAGAAAGGAATATGTAAAGCTAAGAAAGAAAAGTAGATCAGTAGATGACTAACACTTAAGTTCACTAATAACAGCTAATAGCAGCTAACACTGGCAATGCATCCTGACAGAAAAATTCAGGATATCCTTAATAACTCACCACTGTCATCAAACAAAAATGAGCTTAACCGACTCACTGATTTGTACGAGTTTTCACAAAGTTTTAAAGCATCTTCTAAAACAAACAGCTATGGATGGTTCACATCAGCATATTGACAGCTGAGGTAAACAGCAGACTGACGGCATATTCAGACAGCAAAAATCTGCAGATACAGTAAGTTTGGTCCTGTTTTTGAATTGAGCAAGGAGCTAGGACCACAGCTAGGAATATGCACTTGAATAGAGATGAGTAAAAAACAAAATTCAGCTAATTACAATCTGCCATCTACTGACATTTACTAATGAAATATTGCACACTATAACTTTAAGGATCTCAACAGTTTGGTATCACATATTTTTCTGCTAACTGATTGGCTGCTTCTGCTGTTCTTGTGACAACAGAGTCTGGTATCCAGAGTAATATACTGTCTAGAAAGTTCAATATAGCCAGGCTTTCTCTTGGTTTTTAGGTTTTATCAAGCCAGTTAACTCACAGTCAGATATAATATCACAGTGGTAATTATCACATTCTCATTTTGCTAATCAGGTGTGGGTTCACACTAAATGGGGCATTTCAGGTGTTATATGACTTGATGACCTACTAAAGTCAGGGACATTCTGAGAGAAACAGGTGACGAATCTACAAAGAATATTATTTCAGTGCAGCTGTTTAGTTGTTAGTTGTTAGTTTTATTAAGAGTCTTTTTTAATTATTATTATGTAGAGAGGACTTATGCCAGAGGCATGATTTAGGAAAATCAGTAAAGGTTTTCAATAAAAAAGATTTTGAAACCAGTTGACTCACAGTCTTGTCCAGAGTTTCAGTGAATATGTTGATCAGTGCCTCATCAAGCATGTTTTAATAACCTTTTTACCAAACTAAAAAATACTAAAACTAAGAATATTTCTTCTATATTTTTTATTTATTTTAATTAGTTTTCCAAGTTCACAAAATTGTTTGTTAATTTATTTCAAAAGTGAAGTGTTTCCTTTTATTTTAGTTAACTAACATATATATCTATATATAAATGTATATATTTACATCTAGTTTTAGTTTAGTTTAACTTACTATAATAACCTTCTTCTACATCAGATTATATCCCATTTCAGTTGGACAGCTGTGCAACCACTGTGGCAAATGTAATACATTAACAGAGAAACAGTTCTAGTTCTATTAAGTGAATGAACAAGATCTCAGAGTACCTAAAATCAACACGGATCCTGCCTTACTGCACTTGGCACATTTCCCTAGAAACCTGACCATGTAATGAGTCTCAGGGGACATGCAGTGGTTTGGTAGTTCCTGGGAAGGCAGCAGAGGAAGGCAACAGAGGACCGATGAGAAATGTTAATAGATTAATGAAGTACACATCTTAACAATCTTATATTTTTCAGACTTCCATTAGACTTTAATGTGATTTTGCAGCGATACATTAAAGCACAGTTACCATAAATGGGTTGTATGCACTGCTTCTTGTGTGATAAGCAGTTACAGGGCCTCCGTGTGATACTATACACCCAATTTTTGCATATAAACGTTTGTTTATGTTACCATTATTATAAGGCCATTTTGTAGTCGTCTACTTTCTGCATTCTGTGTGAGTGCATGTGTTTGTGTGCTTCATTTCAATTACAGCACTGGGAGCCATTCCTTTAGCCATCTGATTTCTCTGTGCTAAGTCAGATAGTGCTTGTGGTTAGACTCTTTCTCAGTGATGAGAGCAGTGGGATTAGAACTCATAATAGAGTAATAAAGTCTAATGGCTCTCTAGTTTAAGGTAATGTCATTTTTATGGGTCTCTGGAAGACAAAGAAAGATTGTCTGAAAGAGACATTTTCATTTTGTGGCCAACTTGATCAATCTTATCAAGTAAGTTAGGAAATTGGAAAAAAAAAGTAATGCTACTTGAATGTCTAATGTGGTACAGTTTGCAAAACTGTTAATAAGCTAAATCATGAAGTCAATTGAGGTTCTCAGTTCTAAGAGAAGACACTGACTAAATATGTTAACCATGTCAGGAAAGGCCAACGTCACCAGCATGAGTACTGACTACAAATGTTGAAGTTCCAGTCTTATGGCTGTTTTTGAAGTAGTCATATAAAAAATGTACTTTTTGTGCCCATGGACACAAACTGTTACACTTTTTTCATGCATCCCAAATTTGTAAGTAATGCATTTCAATAGGAAGTATTTTGTGTTAGAAGCTATTAGTTTTGCAGGGAAAACAAGGAGGTGTCACCAGAGCAAGAAAAAAGTTTTAAAATATGGTAATTGTTGCATTTGAACCCAAACTTTGATATTTTTCTTAACTCAATCCAGTTGTTTTGAATGACTACCTCTAATAAAACATCATGAACAATTTGTAATTGATAATCCATTTAACCCTCTCACACATAGTGGTCACTACAGTGGACAGCTATTCAAAGGCTGTTTTCTTGTATTTCTGTCAGTGTTGATGGTATACTTGCACATTAACCACTACACTGAACACTGATGTGTGACTCTATGCCCTGTCACCCACTGGTCGTTTAATGTTACTATAGATGTATGATGTGTTTCATTACTCCACGAGGCTCCCGACTACTAGGCTTCATAGCTTACCAAAGTCGTACTACAACATTTTTTGACAGATTTTTGAGCGCCTTGTATCACATAAAATTGGTTTGAGGTCAGTAAGCACAACCAGAATTCATACATAAGGCACACAGGATTATAAGGCGCACTGTCGATTTCTGAGAAAATTAAAGGATTTTAAGTGCGCCTTATAGTGCGGAAAAAACTGTAGCGCTGTGCCATACTGCAAATTCTGGTATCAATTCAATAACAAGTAAATACATGGCCAGTATTGCTGATACCAGTACTGATACCAATACTTTAACTTAAAAACTCTAACTTTTATACGGGAGAGCAATGTATCATAACTTATGAGTCGAATCAGCCAGTTTGCAAATTCTAAACACATTTTAATGACCACTAAATCAATGTGATTTTTATTATCCACAATCATTAGTTAAAGTGACAAAACACACCTTTCCACTTTTCATGTTCTTCGAAACTGCTTTTTTTGGAGACCTAGAATGTAACTGTTCCTGTCTTTAAGGACATTGGGCCAACTTCTGTATTTTAAATGTTATATAGGGTATAAGTAAAATAGACATGACTGTCAACACAACAAGGTTCATTTATTTATTTTTTAAAGTGCATGTTTGATGTATTTTTTTTTTATTTGACACAATTCAGTGGGCTACATACTAAACTTAGAGGATAGAAAAAAAAGTATCAGTCATGTTACGCTAGTATTAATCCAATACCAGTACTAAAATTATTATTGATTCTATCAATATTTGGATTGATCTGCCCATCTCTAACTTTAACCCCTGAGTATAAACAGTATAATGAGCCCATTTTATAAAATACAAGCAATAGAAACTACTTGTTTAAAAAGTAGGGAGTAAAAGTAAAAAGAATAAATACTCAAGTGTTTAACAATTCTCAAACAGAACCAACATCAATGATCATTTATCTACCCACTGGTTGTTTGTACTGGTTGTTTTTTCCCCTCTCATGTTCAATTCAAGCTTCTCTGTCTGATGGTCATGTTTTTCTTTTTTAAACACCTTTGGCGAACAGTAAAATATTTCCCATAAGTGTGTGAGCTTTAGAGACAGAAAAGAAATAAGAAAACAAAAAAACCAAAAACAAAAATGAAACATCTTAAACAGTTTAAGAGAACACTGGTAAAATTTAGATAAGGTTTCAGTTGTTAGGCATGATGCATATATCATTTCATTTCTACATTCATGGGCTTTTCATGGTGTTATGAAACATAAAAGTTGAATCTCCAGGAATGAGATGATACAAATCCAGATATAATAAATGTGAATATTTAATATCCATCTCTCATCTTCTAGATAGAACAATGTTATATCTGAATTTCTAGGTAAATGTGGGAGTGGGATATATTTAACATTGCAGTTTTTGTGAAGTGGATTTAGTGGAAGACTACAAAGACTTTTTTCTACATAATAAATGTTGGTCATGAAGATAATGCCAGCCTGTTGTCAAAGCCACAGGGCCAGGGACCAACAGCCCACTAAGCACCTTTGTACCATTTTCCATTTCACCCCTCAATAAGCAATAGTCAGAGTAATGCCCCAAATTCAAAACAACCCCAACCTGCCCTGGAGGGTTCAGTGGGATTTGTATTTAAGCCTTAAAAGCCAGGGGTGTAGCCATTCATCGACTCAGATTGATGCACAGGGCTTAATGTGCATATATGTTTGGGTTTGTTTTTTACAACTAGAACTGAGGAAAGCTAGCATTGGGGTCAGCTTCAAATATAATAAACAGTAACATGATAATTGTCACTTATCACTGTATTTGAAAAATAACCCTCTCTCTCGCTGCCAGGCGGGCCCTACTATCTCTTGGTCAGCAAAAATAGTTCCATCAGTCATCACTCATTATACATGGTATTGACATACAACAAGTAATAGACAAAGATATGCTTACACAGGAGCATTAAACTGTCTAATGATGGTAATGTTGTGAAGGTCCCGGTCATCGCTACAGAAGCTCTGATATGAGAAGGCATGGACTCCTCAAGATTGTTGAAGTTGTCTGCTGATGCCAAACTGTAAGGGATTCCATAAGTAGTTTTTTTTTTTTTAGAATATCTCAAGGGTACTTGATAAAATTACATTTGTGGCAGAGTTCTATTAAAAAAAACAAACCTTAACACACAATCCCTCTAAAGAAAGTGAAATATATGGCATTACTTTTGTGCATCTATTCAGAGCGCCCGTAAAAAAATATTTTTGCAAGTGCTGTTGCATTTTGAGGACAAAATTATTTTGAGCGAACAAAATTCATTGCTGCATGCAAGAAATGTATTTCAGTGTTTGGTATTATCCATATATACACACAATAATAGCCCCTCTCACTCAGTTGTTGGCATTTGTTCTTGCTCAGATCTCTGCTCTGTGTGCTGACAGACATCTGCGGACCTGCTCTCAGTGCTCAACTCTCTGTACACCGTTATAAGTATGCCACAAAACCTACCAATTACAGACTTGGATGCAAAAATTCTGATTGGCTGTTACTGTCATGGTCCTGAGTCTGAGGACTCAGTGTTTTGTGTTTCTTTATATTATTCTTTGTTCTCGTTTATTCTGTTTTGCCTTTTGTTTAGGTTTGCTATGTGTTAGTGTTTTTGTTTCATGCCTGCCTGTGTTCCCTCTGTCTGTCCGTGGTGTCACTGTTTCTGCTCATGAGTCTGCCTGTCAAGTTCAGTGTCCTGTCGGGTTCTCTGTGTCTGTGTGTTTCCTGTTTTATTCTGAAAGTTCATGTCAGTGTGTTCAGTTTTACCTCTCCTCTGTCTCGTTAGCCTAATTTCTCCCAGCTGTGTCTCCCTCCTGTTGCCCATTCCCTGATTACTCCCCTGTGTATTTAAGCCCTGTGTTTTCCTGTGCTCTCTGTTGCGTCGTCTGTTTTACTTCATGTCCGTCTGCAGAATTCTGTATAACCCGGTGTTCAGTCTGTGTCTCTCCGCCATCTTTCTTTGTGCTTTTTGTTCCTCCTCCCGTGCGTGTTTGGTTTAAGTTGAGTTCTTTAGTTTTCCCCAGTTTAGGTTTGTTTACTCCCCGCTCTGCTCCTCCTGTTTTTGTCACCTTATCACCTCTGTAAATAAACATTCACTCGCACCCCAGCCAGTGCCTGCATTTTGGATCCTTTTCTCAATTCACCACACGACTGCTGCGCAGCCGTGACAGTACGATGCGACCACAAAATGGATCCAGCGGACTTGCCCGGGGAGAGCGACCTCACACGTGCCCTACGCTTGGTGGACTGGGTAACCCACACCTCCAACGCACGAGCGAGGG
Source organism: Oreochromis niloticus (assembly GCF_001858045.2). NCBI lineage: Eukaryota > Metazoa > Chordata > Actinopteri > Cichliformes > Cichlidae > Oreochromis > Oreochromis niloticus. Next base: position 27,582,789 of record NC_031972.2, read on the forward strand.
TTGTGGGGATAAATGCCATTGAGGCTATCCTGGCCGGAAATCCCTATCTCCACCAGGTCAGGGGATTTACGGACTTAATCTCTGAGTTGCATAAAGCCCGGGAGGCGGTGCAAGCTCGGGAAGTTGCGGATTCTGCTCAGCAACAGCGGACTACGACCGTCCCGAAGCAGCCGTCTCAGCTTCACCCACCGGAGGTTTCACGGCCCGACCTGTCGGAGGTTTTGCCCTGCCCATCGGAGCCGTCAGCGGTGGGGAAGCAACGATCGCGCCGCCGGCGCTTCACCCTACAGCCGGATTCGGGAACTACTGTGCGACCAGCTGTGGTGAGTTCAAAGGACGCTGTTGCTTCTGAGACTGTGTTTTCTGGGGCTGTTCATGGTGAGAGTAGAGACAGTACACGGTGCTTACCTACCTTCGTGGTAACTGACCTCTCACAAGTTGGCATTTTCAAAACATCCATAACAGTAACTGACTGTGTTTCATCCATTCCACCACCAACTCCAGTCTCACTTCAACCAGTACATCAGCCTTTAGCCAGTTCATTAGCCCAGCCTGCATCTATTCCATTAGCCCGGTCACCTGCCCCCTCCATACTGGAGGCTGTGTCTGCGCCACCCATTTTGAATCCCGTTCCTGGCGCCCGTTTTAAGCGGAGAGACAAACACATTAAAACCACTCTAGTTTCTCAGAAACTGGCTAATTTAGAGACTGGTACTCGCCCCAGGGCCTCCCCAGACGCTGAGTTTCTGCCTTCAGTCGACTCTGGACCCCTGGAGGCCAAGACGCCAGCTAAGAACTGCACCGTGCCAGCGCTGCCGGGGCAAAGCCAGTGCCCTGCGCAGTTTCAGTTACCGGTGACTTTGCCAGCGGTCCCCGCACCTGCTGGTTCTGTTCCGTCGCTGCCAGAGGTCCCCGCACCTGCTGGTTCTGTTCCGTCGCTGCCAGAGGTCTCCGCACCTGCTGGTTCTGTTCCGTCGCTGCCAGAGGTCCCCGCACCTGCTGGTTCTGTCCTGTGTGTGCCAGGGGCTCCAGTGCCCACTGGTTCTGAGACTAGGGGGCCCGAGGAGCCCGTCCAGATTCCTGCCTCGTCAGCTGGAGGGCCCGAGGAGCCCGTCCAGCCCCAAGACTCGTCAGCTGGAGGTTCAGGAGAACCTAGCCAGATTCCTGCCTCGTCAGCTGGAGGGCCCGAGGAGCCCGTCCAGCCCCAAGACTCGTCAGCTGGAGGTTCAGGAGAACCTAGCCAGATTCCTGCCTCGTCAGCTGGAGGGCCCGAGGAGCCCGTCCAGTCTTCTGCCTCGTCAGCTGGAGGGCCCGAGGAGCCTGTCCAGTCTTCTGCCTCGTCAGCTGGAGGGCCCGAGGAGCCCGTCCAGTCTTCTGCCTCGTCAGCTGGAGGGCCCGAGGAGCCCGTCCAGCCCCAAGACTCGTCAGCTGGAGGTTCAGGAGAACCTAGCCAGATTCCTGCTTCGTCAGCTGGAGGGCCCGAGGAGCCCGTCCAGCCCCAAGACTCGTCAGCTGGAGGTTCAGGAGAACCTAGCCAGATTCCTGCCTCATCAGCTGGAGGGCCCGAGGAGCCTGTCCAGTCTTCTGCCTCGTCAGCTGGAGGGCCCGAGGAGCCTGTCCAGTCTTCTGCCTCGTCAGCTGGAGGGCCCGAGGAGCCCGTCCAGTCTTCTGCCTCGTCAGCTGGAGGGCCCGAGGAGCCCGTCCAGCCGCCAGCTGCAGCCTCATCATCCTCGCCAGCTGCAGCCTCATCATCCTCGCCGGCTGCAGCCGCCGAGTCTTCATCCTCGCCGGCTGCAGCCTCCAAGTCATCAGCGTCGCCTGGTCCAGCTCCCGCTTCATCAGCGTCGCCTGCAGCAGCCTCCTCATCAGCGTCGCCTGCAGCAGCCTCCTCATCAGCTTCATCAGCTTCGCCTGGTCCAGCTTCAGCTTCACCCACGCCGTCGCCTGGTCCAGCCTCTGCCTCAGCTTCATCAGCTCCGCCTGGTCCAGCCTCTGCCTCAGCTTCATCAGCGTCGCCTGGTCCAGCTTCAACATCCTCATCATCGCCTGGCCCGGCCTCAGCTTCGCCTTCGCCGTCACCCGGCCCGGCCTCTGCCTCTGCTTCACCCTCGGCTTCGCCTGGCCCGGCCTCTGCTTCAGCTTCACCCTCGGCTTCGCCTGGCCCGGCCTCTGCTTCGGCTTCACCCTCGCCGTCGCCTGGTCCTGCTTCAGCTTCACCCTCGCCGTCGCCTGGTCCAGCCTCCGTGTCTTCGTCTGCAGCGATGCCTGGTCCAGCCTCCGTGTCCTCATCCTCGCCTGGTCCAGCTCCGGCTTCATCCTCGCCGGGTCCAGCTCCGGCTTCATCCTCGCCGGGTCCAGCTCCGGCTTTGTCTTCGCCTGGTCCAGCTTCAGCCTCGGCTTCAGCCTCCGCCTCGTCTGGTCCAGGCGAGGATTCAGCTTCCGCCTCGTCTGGTCCAGCCTCCGCCTCAGCTTCATCAGCTCCGTCTGGTCCAGCCTCCGCCTCAGCTTGGGCCTCGCCTGCAGCCGTCTTCTCATCAGCCTCCGTTTCAACTGCAGCACCTACATCACCGCCTGCAGCACCTACATCACCGCCTGCAGCACCTACATCACCGCCTGCAACAGTCCCGCTGCCGTCAGGTTCCGCCTCTGTGTCTTCATCCACGTCTGGTCCAGCTTCTGCTCCGCCCTCGTCTGGCCCGGCTTCTGCTCCGCCCTCGTCTGGCCCGGCTTCTGCTCCGCCCTCGTCTGGCCCTGCCTCGTCTGGCCCTGCGGTTGCCACACCGTCATGCGACCCAGCTCGTCCTGTTCCGCCTCGCCTCTGCCGGCCGTTTTCCAGGCCTCTAAGTTGACATCATGGCCGTCGAGGACGGCCTCCGGAAAGAGTTCATCGGCGCCGCTGGCATCGCGGCCGACCTCCCGACCTGCTCAGTGGTCGCCACTGCCTTCCAAGTGGTCGGCCTCCTGATTGGTTTTGCCCGTTGCCGCCGTTGCCGTGTGCACGGTCGGCCTCCAGAACTGTTTGCCCGTCGCCACCGTTGCTGTCCTCACGGCCAGCCCCCTGAACTTGGCCGTCTGGGCCTTTTTGGACTCTGTCCCTCCGTCCTGGACCCCCACCGCCCGCCCTGGTCGGGTCGTTTTCTGTTTTTTGGTTTTTGGGGTTTCTTTTGGGCAGTTTGTATTTCTGTTGGGCTGTCTGGAGCCAGCCCTTGAGGGGGGGGGGGGGGGGGGGGTACTGTCATGGTCCTGAGTCTGAGGACTCAGTGTTTTGTGTTTCTTTATATTATTCTTTGTTCTCGTTTATTCTATTTTGCCTTTTGTTTAGGTTTGCTATGTGTTAGTGTTTTTGTTTCATGCCTGCCTGTGTTCCCTCTGTCTGTCCATGGTGTCACTGTTTCTGCTCATGAGTCTGCCTGTCAAGTTCAGTGTCTTTTCGGGTTCTCTGTGTCTGTGTGTTTCCTGTTTTATTCTGAAAGTTCATGTCAGTGTGTTCAGTTTTACCTCTCCTCTGTCTCGTTAGCCTAATTTCTCCCAGCTGTGTCTCCCTCCTGTTGCCCATTCCCTGATTACTCCCCTGTGTATTTAAGCCCTGTGTTTTCCTGTGCTCTCTGTCGCGTCGTCTGTTTTACTTCATGTCCGTCTGCAGAATTCTGTGTAACCCGGTGTTCAGTCTGCGTCTCTCCGCCATCTTTCTTTGTGCTTTTTGTTCCTCCTCCCGTGCGTGTTTGGTTTAAGTTGAGTTCTTTAGTTTTCCCCAGTTTAGGTTTGTTTACTCCCCGCTCTGCTCCTCCTGTTTTTGTCACCTTATCACCTCTGTAAATAAACATTCACTCGCACCCCAGCCAGTGCCTGCATTTTGGATCCTTTTCTCAATTCACCACACGACTGCTGCGCAGCCGTGACAGTTACGGCCTTTAATCAGCTCACTAGCTACTGCATTCCGGAAACACGGTCCAGAATGTAGCTAAATCCAGTGGAGTGGTTTGGTTTAAACTAGATTAAAACTAACAATGGTCTTAAAAAAATTATATATTCTAAAATAAAATAATTAAACATACTAACAGAAAATGGATTTAGCTACCTTTGAGCTGTTTCACATTTTAGTCCATACAATATGGCATGTAAAAAATGCACACACAGAAACAGCACTTCTCGTTTTTGGACACTTTGGACAGAGAGGACAGATGGTTTGAAAGAGGAGTGAAAGAAGCCATTTGCGTCCACTGTGAGCGACCATCTTTGAACAGAGGCGGTGGTTTACGACACCAACTGTCTGCCATCTATAATCCAGTTTTGAGATCCCTTCCCAGACGCCTTAATGCCCACTCACATCCTGGGCCATCTGACCTCAGGAAATCACATGATAGGGTGGGGCCAGGTTTCACAATGGGCTCACCCGAAACCCTGGCTGATTGGGACCCACACCCACTTTCACACCTTGGCTCATGTGATTAGGTAGAGGATCATCAGGGGGTCCTTTGTCCCTCTTTGGGGGGAAACTCCCACTGGGTTTAAATCTGGGACTCTCCACCATTGACCCTTAGAACTGAAGAAGCTTCTCGGATGAGAGGTGAAACGTCTTCAAGCAACTCAAAGAAGTCCAGACGCTTTTCTTTCCAAGCTCCTTAGGCTTTAAATCACTATTATGCTGAAAAATGAAGCAATCAGATGCTTTCCAGATGGTATTGCACAGTGGATGATATTCTGACAGTATTTTTCTTTGTTCATAATTCCATCAATTTTTGCCAAATTTAGAGCAGCACTGGCTGAAATGCAACACCAAACCATGAGTCTCTGGTGTTTTATTAGATGGCTGTATGTTTTTTTTCCCTGGTTTCTTTTTAAGAAGATCTTTACAGCCATCTGTCTCCAGTGATCATTTCTGTTTAGGCTTTTGAAAATAGTTGAAGAGCAAGTTGACAAATTTCATGTCTGTCAAACTGTGTTAGCAATGAATTTTTTAAAGATTTAGTAAGAACAGATTATTTGTTTTTCTAATAGCATCCTTTTTTCACTGAATCATACTTGTTATTAATCTCTGGCTCTCTTCCACAGCATGTCTTTTATACTGTCTTCCTTCTCTCACCCCAACTGGTGGTGGCAGATGGCTGCCCCTCCCTGAGCCTGGTTCTGCCAGAGGTTTCTTCCTGTTGAAAGGGAGTTTTTCCTTCCCACTGTCGCCAAAGTGCTTCCTCATAGGGGGGTCATATGATTTTCTCTATATGTATTATTTTCTCTATATGTGGGTTTTTCTCTACATGTATTATTGTAAGGTCTACCTTACAATAAAAAGCACCTTGAGGTGACTGTTGTTGTGATTTGGTGGTGTATAAATAAAATTGAATTGAACTGAATTAATCATCAGTACCCGGAAGGTTGCCGGTTCGATCCCCCTGCTCTCTCTGTCCTGGTCGTTGTGTCCTTGGGCAAGACACTTTACCCTACCGCCTACTGGTGTTGGCCAGAGGGGCCGATGGCATGATATGGCAGCCTCGCTTCTGTCAGCCTGCCCCAGGGCAGCTGTGGCTACAACTGTAGCTTGCCTCCACCAGTGTGTTTATGTGAGAGTGAATGAATAGTGGAATTGTAAAGTGCTTTGGGTGCCTAGAAAAGCAATATATAAATGCAATCCATTATTATTATCATTATTATTAATAGCCTGCTAGTAACAAAATGCCCAAAGATACAACTGGAAATTGTTTCTTTGCTATGTTGTCTGTTATGTATAGACCTGAGTTAGGTCACATTTTTATATTTAAATGATTCAAAGGTCAGTGTTAAGTGGCTTTACAAACAGACAAAATAATTCACTTGAAAATGGCCAGGTATATGGATTGGGAAATGGATAAAAAAGAAGCTGATGTCCAAATCAAATCTTCAGAAAGCCTGCAACTATTAGTTAAGACCACTTAAAAAATGAAGAAGCTCCTTGAAAATGAAATATAAATAAATGAGTGTTAGTTCAAGACTTCTGCACAGTACTGAATAAATGTGTGTGTTTGTGTGTGGTTTGCTGTACTGTGTGTCGGTATGTAGAAGTATGTCTGTGGTGTAATGGCAAAGAAATATAAGTACTAGTGAAATGGAAGGCAAAGTTATCTTATTTGCTGATTAATAAATGAAGAGTATTGGCTGCACATTAAACATTTAATCTACCCGCACACATATACAGACACAGCACATAGATTCCTCCGGTATATGCACAAACACCACATTAAAAATTTAGTCTCAACCGAGGGTTTCACCATCATAGACTCCTAAATGCTCCTTCAGGTCTAAAATTAAGTTGTAGTCGTTCGAAAATACTTACATACAAACAACAGAAGTAAATGTAATCAACTCTATTTGTATAAAATTATGACTTAAGCTCACCCACATAATTTATGGGCATCTATGGTTTGATTTCTTTGCTTGTGTGGATTGGATGGGTTCTTATATGCATCTGGTGAAAATTCCATGTGAATGGCACCTATAGAAATATATTTACTTAAAAAATTGGTAACATGTTCAATACTTATTTTGCCCACAACATGGGGGTGAACGCAGACCTCCAAACTTCATGTGGCATTATAGTGTATTTCACCAAGAGAACTGCCTCTTACTGGATATTTTCTCTTTTTTGGGCCATTCTCTGTGAACCCTAGAGATGGTTGTGCAGGAAATAAATCCCAGTAGATCAGCAGCTTTGGAAATACTCAGACTAGTCTGTCTGACACCAACAACCAAGCCATGTTCAAAGTCAATTAAACCACTTTCTTCCCCATTCTGAAGTATGGTTTGCAAGTTTTCTCGACCATGTCTCAGTGGCTTGAGTTGCTGCCCAGTGATTGGCTGATTAGATATTTCTTTAACGACAATAAAGTTCCCAGTATAAACATAAATTGGCCTATTCTTTAATAAATAAAATCTCAAGATTCACAAAACACCTTTATTCTGAGTCTGAGAACAATTCTCAGTAGGACGGGTGACACTAGTGGAGCAGTTCTAATTAATAAATATCACACCCTGAAGGACAGGCCTGTGTTTCCTCACTCTCTGCCCTGAAGAAAGACGCCATTAAATTAAACTAGCCCACAATCCATGTGTCTCATCCAGTAACACAGTGGAAGATAACTACTGAATGTCGTTTTTCCGTTTTTTGAGGGGGGGGGTTTGCACCCATGAAAATTCATACCTTGCCTAAAAACATTCCTTTTTGAGATGGGATGCAATGCTGATTTTGCCCAGTTTTTGAAAACCCACAGCATGCTGCTAGTTTTTTTTAAGTTGCAATAAATTATCAAAGGGTAGTTTTCAAAATGTCGTTATCTTACAGCCATTATCAATGGCTGACCACTTGGTGCCGCCCTGACTACAACACCTGCCAACAGCTGCAATTTAGTTCTTATTCCCTTTCTCCCTTTTGTGCTCCTTGTGTCATTTCTCTCGTTAATCTCTTTCATTCCAAAGCAATTCTCATTTGTATTTTGAGACGCTTTACAACAGTTATTTGTATTGATGAAGTATACCTGACATGCACTTTAAACAGGCCTAGAGGGCTTCTTATGTAGTATGTGCATGACTGTGCAGCCACTGGAGTACCTAATGCTGTGCTGTACTCCCCTAGGCCAGGGGGATTTAAGAGTTATATTTCTTTCTCTCCCTTAATTTTCCTCTCCCTCTTTCTCACTCATTTTTATTGATACTGAAACATTTAGCAGCAGGGTTGTTCACTGGCCACTGCAGCAGGAATAAAGGGGAAAGTGAAAAGGGGGGCGCGGGTTGATTATAAGGTGTGGAGACACAAAAGGATTAAGACTGAGACTACATTCTGTTAGAAGCTTAGTTTCTTTCAACCACTTTGACACACACTCACTCCCACGTATACACACAGGTGAAACACTCTGCTCCCAGGTTAAAGGGGGCAAATGAAGAGTGAGACGGATTTAATTCTTCCATCACATTATTTCATCTCCTTCTATGTCTGCACTTTTCAAATCTATCCCCTCTCTTAGCCCTTAGTTTTCTCTTCTTCGTAATTTTAAATTGCCCTTTGTTTCCTCACTTGTCTAACACACCCTGCATCTCTCTCCTCTGGTGATTCACTGCCTTGTCTCAGTTCAATGTTCCCATCCGTTGTTCTACAAACCCCCCCCTCTATTTTCCCTCCCCCTCAAGACCAAACCCTCTCACTTTTATCACGCTAACCACGTTGACTTTTGGGTTACCATCCTTTATTTCTATTTTTTTAAATAAAAAAATAATCATAAACTGTTTCCCTGAGATAGATTGGCAACCTATCCTGGGTATACCCCATCTTTTGGCTGATGATAGCTAGGACAGGCTCCAGCCCCCCTAGCGACCCTGAATTGGATAAGCAATTAAGAAAATGGGTACACTATGTTTTCAATTACTTCACATTACAGAGCCATTCAGATCAGCACCCGAAAGAAATGTGCAGTGCGTATTTTTATGTTGGTATTATAGCATTAGTATTCATTTTTTAGTCTGTATTTTATTTTACTGCATTATTAGAGTCGGAAACAGGGATTTTTAGCTCAATAGATTCTATCTATCTATCTATCTGCAATATATATATATATATGTGTATATATATATATCCAGGTTTCAAGCTTGGCCATTATCCTATCTTTCAGGTCAGTTCCTCTCGCACTCAACGATCCTTCTCCTATCGCACTTGGGGCTATGTACCCAATCTCGGGTGGGGGTGATGATATCTCCCCCCTGACCTGGCGTCCTGACTCCTCCTTGCCGTAGCATTTATGTTGTACCTCGTCAATCTCTAGCTGTGAGAGCAGTCCCTTCTTTCGAATGTTGGAACACTGAGCTACTAGTTGTTTCGCCGTCATTGTGGATGTTGGGTATCGAAGAATCCACAGGTCCCTCATCCTATTCATGTAACCCCTTCCGCCAGGGTTACTTGCGTAGTAGCATTCCAACAACGCCCTGTTTTCGTCTCTTGCCCACCGATGCCTTCTTGTTCCAGTAGCCCACTTGTCGTCAGGGTGCCCTGGTTCCTCAACACCTGACGCGGACCTTGTTGATCCGGGCGACGTCCGAGCCGGCATGCCTTCATATTTATCTGTCTCGCTCATGTCTGCGGTAGGCTCACTTTAGCATAGGGGGTCTAGCCTTAGGACCCTTACTGGATACAGACGCCCCAGGCAGGAATCGAACTTGCGATCTTCTGCTCCAAAGGCGTGTAGTTTAACCACTACGCTATCCAGCCACTCTCAGTGGCAAGGGAACAATAATAACAGAACAGCACCACCAAGGCTGGAGACGGAGCAATACTGGAAGAGCATATGGGAGAAAGACACAACACATAACGGCAATGCTCAGTGGCTAGTGGATCTGAGGGCAGACCATAGCGACCTCCCTGAACAGGGTCCAGTAACCATCACAGTGGCAGATATCCAAGAAAGGGTCTCCAGTATGAAGAATTGGACAGCACCAGGCCCCGACATGGTTCACGCCTACTGGCTGAAGAAGCTGACTGCACTCCACGAGCGTCTGGCAGCACAAATGAACCAGCTGCTAGTTAACGAGAGACACCCAGAATGGCTAACCGAAGGTCGGACGGTCCTGATCCCCAAGGACCCCAAGAAGGGACCGGTCCCATCCAACTACCGACCAATAACCTGCCTCAGTACTACATGGAAGCTCCTGTCAGGCATCATATCGGCTAAGATGAACAGGCACATGGGTCAATACATGAGCGGGGCACAGAAAGGGATTGGCAAGAATACCAGAGGCGCAAAACACCAGCTACTGGTAGACAGAACAGTCAGCCGAGACTGCAAGACCAGACTGACCAACCTGTGCACAGCCTGGATTGATTACAAGAAGGCCTATGACTCAATGCCCCACAGCTGGATACTGGAATGCCTAGAATTGTATAAGATCAACAGGACCCTAAGAGCCTTCATCAGGAACTCAATGGGGATGTGGCACACAACACTAGAGGCCAACTCCAAGCCCATAGCACAAGTCACCATCAGGTGCGGGATCTACCAAGGAGATGCTCTGTCCCCACTGCTGTTCTGCATAGGCCTGAACCCCCTCAGTGAGATCATTAACAAGACTGGCTACGGATACCGACTACGGAACGGAGCGGTTGTCAGCCACCTCCTGTACATGGATGACATCAAGCTGTATGCCAAGAGTGAACGAGACATCGATTCACTGATCCACACTACCAGGCTATACAGCAATGACATCGGGATGTCATTCGGACTGGAGAAGTGTAGTCGGATGGTAACAAAGAGAGGGAAGGTAGTCAGAACTGAAGGGATTGAACTACCAGAAGGCAACATTGCAGACATAGAGGACAGTTACAAGTACCTGGGGATCCCGCAAGCGAATGGGAACCATGAAGAGACCGCTAGGAAAGCTGCAACCACCAAGTACCTGCAGAGGGTCAGGCAAGTCCTGAGGAGTCAGCTGAACGGTAAGAACAAGATCCGGGCCATCAACACCTACGCCCTGCCCGTGATCAGGTACCCTGCTGGGGTAATAGGCTGGCCAAAGGAGGAGATAGAAGCCACTGACATAAAGACAAGAAAGCTCCTTACCATGCATGGAGGGTTTCACCCCAAGTCCAGCACCCTGAGGCTGTACGCTAAGCGGAAGGAAGGGGGCCGGGGACTGGTGAGTGTCAGCACCACAGTCCAGGATGAGACAAGAAACATCCACGAATACATCACGAAGATGGCCCCAACTGACAGTGTGCTCAGTGAATACCTCAGGCAGCAGAAACCCAAGAAAGAGGAGGAAGGCGAGGAACCATCATGGAAGGACAGGCCCCTGCACGGTATGTACCACCGGCAGATAGAGGAGGTGGCTGATATCCAGAAATCCTACCAGTGGCTGGACAAAGCTGGACTGAAAGACAGCACAGAGGCACTAATCATGGCAGCACAAGAACAAGCTCTGAGTACAAGATCCATAGAGGCTGGGGTCTATCACACCAGGCAAGACCCCAGGTGCAGGCTGTGTAAAGATGCCCCTGAGACAATCCAGCACATAACAGCAGGGTGCAAGATGCTAGCAGGCAAGGCATACATGGAACGCCATAACCAAGTGGCCGGCATAGTGTACAGGAACATCTGTGCCGAGTATAACCTGGAAGTCCCGAGGTCAAAATGGGAGATGCCCCCAAGGGTGATGGAGAATGACCGAGCTAAGATCCTGTGGGACTTCCAGATGCAGACGGACAAAATGGTGGTGGCTAACCAACCGGACATAGTGGTGGTAGACAAACAGAAGAAGACGGCTGTAGTGATCGATGTAGCGGTTCCGAATGACAGCAATATCAGGAAGAAGGAACACGAGAAGCTGGAGAAATACCAAGGGCTCAGAGAAGAGCTCGAGAGGATGTGGAGGGTGAAGGTAACGGTGGTCCCCGTGGTAATCGGAGCACTAGGTGCGGTGACTCCCAAGCTAGGCGAGTGGCTCCAGCAGATCCCGGGAACAACATCGGAGATCTCTGTCCAGAAGAGCGCAGTCCTGGGAACAGCTAAGATACTGCGCAGGACCCTCAAGCTCCCAGGCCTCTGGTAGAGGACCCGAGCTTGAAGGATAAACCGCCCGCAGGGGCGTGCTGGGTGTTTTTTTTTTAAATAAATATGTGTATATATATACATATATATAAAACTGTTGTAAAAATGTCATGAGACAGGTAAGAAAGTACATTGATGAGTGAGATAAAAGCCAAGAAAAAAAACAAAGGTGAAAAAACAAGTTACATGTGTGAAGCTTGACAGCTCTAAATAAGACCTGAAAATCATGTCAGACTGTAAAAAAAAAAGGATGTTGTGAGTTCTTTCACTGTTGGATATAAATGTTAAAATGGAGACTTCACCACTTTCACATGTCAAAGTCAAATTTGTTATTACACTCCATGCTATAAGTAGCAGTTATTATTTTTTCATAGTGGCTATTTTTAAAAATAATACATAGTACTTCAAGACAGGTGCAATCTTGTTAAAGACAGAAAAGAATCTTCTTCAGTACAATCAGAAACACCTGTGTTTGATTACTTTCTCCGTGTCAAAATAGCTACTTTAAAAAATGCTGTTTGGAAGCATGCACCTTTGATTTTCTAGCAGTAAGAACTACACTTGTTAACAGGTCAAGTGTCAGTTTATCATTGACATGTACACTTCACAGGTCAGGATTCTTGGACTCCCAGTACCAGAGAGATATGAACCAAAAGAATACCTGTGCAAAACTTGAAACAGCTTGGGGCTCCCATGGACTTTTAGAGCACTCTCTGAAAACTTTCCAGAGCTCCAGAATCCTGCAGACTTTTCTTGAGGGAATAACTCACAATTTGTAACACTGCAAAGTTAAGAGGGGATGACATGCCTCTAAGCAGTCAGAGTTGTATTGTTCTAAAGTAGACAAATAAAAGATTCTTTTATCCATTTGTTTGGACAAAAATTAATGTTTTATTTCATACCAAGAAAAAAAAACGTTTTACTTGATACCAAATGTGTATATTTGCATCTGTTATAAATGCAAATATATACCCTATGCACACAGTGTATTTAAAAATAGCAAGCGGGAGATAAACGCCTCAGTAACACTAATTTCTACCCCCACTCAGTTTAGTATTTAATTCAGATTTCCTAGAGTGCCAAGACTGATAAAATTAAACCATCTTTAACGCTGGTCAAAAGAGGAAAAAAATCTAATCCTGTTCATGAGTAGCAAACTGTTAATTTGGGGGAAAATCTTCTTTGCTTTGTCTTTTAGTAGAGCCCCTGACATAAAGTATAACAAGCACTAATTGACAAATCAATTTCTGTGGTACTGGAATATTTTTTCTAATGTTACACTAAAGTTGTAGCTTCTATGCTTGCAGAATTCTCCTGGATAGGATCTGAATAATAAAGACCAAATCCTTTTATACACTGTATTTTTGTCTACACAGTCATTAACTTGTTTTCATCATAATTATGAAATGAAAAACATTAACATTATGTGTTACATCCCACTGTTTATCTAAATTAGATGAGGTTGCGTCGTAGACGAGAGCTATGCACAGTAACAAAAAACTGCTAAGCTTGCAGTAACAAATGTGTAAAACTATCAAACGTAAATCATTATTGTTAAAAGAAATTACATTGCAGCCTCAATATAAAACCAATGCATCAAATCCATGTGCACACATAAACACCTAATGGTCTTGATTCATTCCCCTTCACCAGCAGGCGACTGTGTTTATGTATTGATTAATATGGCTCCTACAGTAATAAACTCCAGGGAATAACTCAGCATGATACCCTTTGGTCAAACTCAAGCTGTGCATATTTCTTTTATTTTCATCTGTGTTTTTGTATTTTTACTGATTAATAGATGTGCTTCTATAAAATACCCTAGGCACACACTTATCATCAATGAAAGTGCTGCCGTATTTGTGTGTTCATGTGAGTGATGAGTGTGTGTATTGTATCTGTGTATTTAAGCTAAACACTTTAAGGGTCAAAGTGAATGTGTACTCATTAACCCCACACAATACTGAGTCTATTGATATCACAGTATCACCAAGGGTTTTAGCAGGTCATCAATACTATTATGAGGTTAGAACATAAAAAACAAAAGCCCGGCCTAATGGGGGCACTACAAAAGGGAAATGAAAAAAACAAACAAAAAACCCCACAAAAATGTGTGGCACCCCTGTGAGGGAATGACCACATTAATATTATTTTGTGCAAAACACTCATGTAACGGGACATTTTTCATTACTATATGTATTTATTTTCAGTTTCTTTAAAAGGATGGAAAATCCATGTAGCAGGAATTCATTTTATATTAGAAAGCAGTGAGGGCGGAACTTTGGTGCTTGCTCCGGGGTTTCGGGGTGCAGTAAGTGGAGCCCACCTTCCGCTGCTTCCTCAGACACGTTCTGGAGGAAAGCAGAGACGCATCGTGTCTTCCTTACTCCGCTCTTCACCTGCTTTTACAGGTCGGTAAATGGTGCTCGCACCGGAAACTTTGTTTATTGTTACCATGGTTACCCACGTTAACGCGAATTAGAGAGTTAAGGCGGTCTGCCCGAGTTATTTATATGTAAACACGGGAGAAACCAGAGGAGTGTCCCGTGCGGCCGCATCGCGAGCCGCTCGTTAAGTAGAGCGCTCGTGAAGCAGAGTCAGTACGCTCCTGTGCTCTGTGCAAATGTGTTGTAATGTTCTGATCAAACCAGTTCTGTGAGATGTGAATGTTAATAGTTATGTTAAAGTGACTGAGTAGATTAGCTAGTGTAACACAAGCACTCTGAGCAACTCTGTGTAGCTAACAGAGGCATTCACAGTTAATTAAATAAGCTGGGTTTCATGATACACTAAATAGTGATTTTGCCAGTAAATTACTGAAGGAAACAAATGTGATGTATTTACTGATGCTGTTATTGAATATAACTGTTTAGCCAGTAAGACACTGTAATGTGATGTGTTTATTGATATGGTAAAGGAATGTAACTGTTATGTAAAGAAGTGTGAATTTGAGAAACTGAACCAGTTAACGAGAGTATATTTCACTGAGGTTGTGAAATAAGTAAATGTAATTGATGTGAATGAGGAACCAGCTGATTAGTATATTGGAAGCTCATGTTTAGTGTTATATAGCCTTTATTTGTGTGAAATAAATCAGACTCAGACACGTTCTGGAGGAAAGCAGAGACGCATCGTGTCTTCCTTACTCCGCTCTTCACCTGCTTTTACAGGTAACATATTTGTCATCGTGGTCTTCATCTTTGGGACCCGTAACAAATCTTGGGGGCTCGTCCGGGATCGGCGCCACCTGGCGGTTGGGGCTGATCCATAAATGACATCTGGGACCAGGACGTGAGCTGATGCAGGCTGAGCAAGCTGAGAGTTGGAGCCGAGACTGATCCATCGTCGTGCTGAGTGGCCCATTGAGAGGGACAGCAAAGAGTTGCAGCCATGGCCGAGGGCGGGAGGAAGAGCCTAGTGTGGGACATTAGGAGAAGCCTACTCACCCTGTCGGCGGGAGAACTCTACAAGGTCGCTAAGAAGGTGGGTCCAGCCGACCCAGGTCAGCCAGAGCTCGACGTGACAGACCAGGAGGGCTGCTTTGACCACATCAGTTCTTTCATGTACAGTAAGCCATTGCTTGAGGCAGAAGATGGTGGGATGGTGGACTTGCTAATGTTAAAGGACTTCATTGATGATGTGATTGAAAATCGACAAGTATGTGATGATACTGAGGACGTAGATTCACCTGTTACACAGACATTTACACAAACTGTGCAACCAGCTCGCCCCTCAAGTGGCATGGGTGATAGTCCTACACAGCCTGTCCCGGTGACCACGATAGCTAACATGGTTAACCGGCCGCCAGTTGCAGGTACAACTAGTCCGACTGGCCTAGCCAGCCCTATCCCTGATATCACTAGCGCTGAGCTGCAGGAGATGTTAAATAGCTATGAGGCGCTTGGTAAAAGACTGAGACAAAGTGTAATGGTCCCCACTGAACAGTCACCTCGACAGCCCACGGGTTTGCTAGTTCAAGCTGACCTAACACAGAGCGACCCACTTCAACCCAGCCCACCCGGGCAGCCAAGGGCCCAGCCCACTCGTGAGGGGATGATCTCTCTGAGAGACCTCTCTTATCTCCAGAGAAGAGAATTTAGAGTACAAGGGGGTCAAGTTGGTGACCATTCATCCGACATTAGCTACAACAACATTTGCAAACAGATGGATGAGGGGATTAGAGAAGGCTTCCCTGACGCAGAGATAGTTCGTGGAGTGCTCAGGATAATAAAGCCTGGAACTTTTAAAGATATGCTAATCAATAAAGATGATTTGACTGTACTTGAACTGAAGGGGTTCCTCCAGGCCCACCTGAGGGAGAAAAATAGTACAGAACTCTTTCAGGAATTAATGTGTGCCAGACAAGACGAGAGTGAGACACCACAGCAGTTTCTCTACCGGGTGATAGGGTTGAAGCAGCGGGTCCTCTTCACATCCAAAATGTCTGATGCAGGCATAAAGTACAGTGCAGCTACTGTTCAGGATGTTTTCTTGCACTCGGTCTACCAGGGGCTTGGGTATAAGCACAGTGACATTAGGCGAGAGTTAAAACCTCTGTTGTCAAGCGTAGAGGTGAGTGATGAAACAATCTTGCGCCACATAATGAGAATCACTAGCGAGGAAAGTGAGAGGCAAAAGAGAATGGGCTCGTCCCGTCGACAGAACACAACTAGCACACATAGTGCTCAGTCTGAGCTCAACACCATCCAGGAATGTAGTGAGCGAGACCGACCAATTGACACAACCAAGACTGACCCGATTAAAGAACTCACAGCTAAAGTTAATGAGCTCGCTGGGCTGGTGGAGGCGATGAGACAACAGACTCTAGCACGACCCTCAGACCTAGCGAACCCATACTCACAAAACAGGTCAAGAAACAGAAAAGACAAAACCTTTGGGTGTCCAAACTGTGTTGAACAGAACCGTCCAGATTGTTGCCATTGCTTCATCTGTGGGGAAGAGGGTCACAGGGCGGTTGGCTGCTTAAAAAAATCTAAGAACCAGGGAAACGTGAATCGGTCTCTGCAGCGGGGCGCCCAGTGACCGAGTCCAAAAGAGAGCCCCACAGTGAGCGCTTAAGGGAGGTGAGGACCCAACCTAGCCTTAACAGTAGCAAACCCAGTCCCCCTCACCAGTCACATCAGAAGCAGTTAACGGGCAGCAGGGTGAGGCACTTGCTACGTCTGGTGTTATGGCAACCCACACTAAACGTGGGGCAGTTGCTAAGCTAATCGGTAAGAAAGCTCTCATACAGTGTAATTTGAATGGCTTAGCAGTGAAAGCACTACTTGACACAGGTGCTCAAGTTAGCATCATAAGTCGAGATTGGAAAGACAGATACTTGCCTGACTTAGTCATGCGACCTTTGTCAGAGATCATCGAGGAAATTGATGAGTTGAAAGTGTGCGCAGTCAATGGGGAAACCATACCATTTGATGGCTGGGTACCCATCATGATCAACTTACCGGGGGTGAAGACCCCAGCCTCTCCGTCAGTACTCCGGTCCTCGTCAGTACCTTGCCTATGGACAAACCATTGATCGGTTTCAATGTCTTGGAACAGATCATTGAGGGGCAACCAGAGCGGTTAATACCTACTCTTGTTACCTTGCTGTGTAATGCCATCTGTCTTCCCCCTGAGAAAGCTGAGGTGGTTGTAAGCTTTATCCAGACAGTAGAGCCAAACTTGACACAAGGGCGCTTGAGAACAGGTGAAAGGGATGTGATTATCCCTGCTGGACAGGTCACCTGGGTAAAGTGCCGGGTTCCATCAACCATGAATCCGTCCGATTGTTTGGTGCTGTTCGAGGCTGATGAGGGTAACCAGGCCCTAGAGCAGTTGGATGTCTGGACGGGGTTAGTTGAAATACAGAATCCAGCTAAGCCGTACGTCGCCATTGCTCTGAGTAACGACACCAAACATGATATCACCTTGACGAGGAAGACGGCCCTGGGCACCTTACAGCCGGTTGAACGTATTGTGGAGGCCGAGGCCCCAAACGAGTCCCCACCTACCGTAACAGTTCGCGAGGTAACGGTGGAGCCAGCTGAACCTCTCCCAACGTCATGGTATCCGCCAGTGAACCTTGAACATTTGGAGGAGGAACAAAAAGAGATTGTTGAGAGAATGTTGTTCAATGAGTGCAGGGCCTTTGCGAGGGATGGGAATGATATTGGTTGTAATCCTGATCTGAAAATGGTGATAAACCTAAAGGACGACATACCAGTGCAGAGAGCATATACTTCCATACCTAAGCCGCTGCTACGGGAGGTTAAAGAGTATGTGCAAGACCTCCTGGTGAAGGGATGGATAGTAAGATCCAAGTCCTCTTATGCTGCTCCCATCGTGTGTGTACGGAAGAAAGACGGTTCACTCCGTCTTTGCATAGACTACCGTCTATTGAACCAGAAAACGGTTCCAGACCGACACCCACTACCCCGGATACGCGACCTACTTGACACCTTAGGGGGATACTCCTGGTTCAGCATCCTTGATCAAGGCAAGGCTTACCACCAGGGGTTTGTGGATGAAGGCTCCCGCCATCTCACCGCCTTCACCACACCCTGGGGCCTATACGAATGGGTGAGAATCCCGTTCGGGCTTACTAATGCACCCGCCGCCTTCCAGAGAAGTATGGAAGAGATCTTAGGTTCGCTGAGGGATGACTGTTGTGTACCATATCTTGACGACATCCTCTGTTACTCACAGTCTTTTGAAGCCCATGTCGAGGTGGTCCGCAAAGTGCTTCAGGTCCTACAGGTCCATGGTGTGAAGCTGCGGCCTGAGAAGTGTGAGCTTTTTAAAGCAGAAGTTCGTTATGTGGGGCGCTTAGTTAGCACTGAGGGCGTCAGGATTGACCCAAAGGATCTGGAGGCTGTCTTGGCTCTGAAGACCAAGTCACCACAGACAGTAGGTGATCTTAGGCGGGTCCTGGGCTTCCTTAGCTACTATCGCTCTTTCATACAGAACTTTTCGAGGATAGCTCAGCCACTGTACGAGCTGCTCCAGAGCAAGTCTTCAGAGCGGCCCACTCATGGCCGTCAGAGTAAAACCAAAGGGCCCCAAATGCCATCGAGGGCGCCCATAGACTGGACTCCTGAGCATCAGAGGGTATTGGAACAGCTGGTCGACATGCTAGTCCATCCTCCAGTGCTAGCATATCCAGACTTTGACCAACCCTTTGTTTTGCACACTGATGCATCCGAGCAGGGACTGGGCGCTGTGCTCTACCAACAGCAGGGCGGGAAGTTGCGCGTCATTGGCTATGGGTCACGAACCCTGTCGCCTGCTGAACGGAACTACCACCTGCACAGTGGCAAGTTGGAGTTCCTGGCTCTTAAATGGGCAGTGTGCGAAAAGTTCAGAGATTATCTGTTCTACGCACCACACTTCACCATTTACACAGACAATAACCCGCTTACGTATATCATGAGCACAGCTAAGCTGAACGCAGTCGGTCATCGATGGGTTGGGGAATTGTCGGATTTCCGATTTAGCATCAAATATAGGCCAGGAAAAACAAACATAGATGCCGACACGCTGTCCCGCGTTCCTCTGGATGTGAACAACCTCGCGTCAGTGTGTACTGAAGAGTTGTCACAGGAGGCGGTAAGAGCAGCTTGGGAGGGAGCAAGAGTAGCCCAGCAGAAAGAAGTTGCATGGGCGGCTGTCCTTTTGGCTTCCTCTCAGGACGTCATGCTGCAGCCAGGCGCGGCTCTCCAGGAAGTCAAACCTGATGACCTGATGCGAGCACAAAGGGATGACCCCACGATGAAGGAGGTCATCAGACTTAAAGAGTCTAATGTCAGACTCAGTGAGAGTATCAGGAGGTCATTAGAAGGATCTGCTCGTAAACTCCTCCGCGAGTGGGACCGATTACACCTCGAAAATCGAATCTTGTACAGACGAACACCCGAACGGAAACAACTAGTCCTACCTCTCCTGTACCAGCCTATGGTATTAAAACATCTTCATGACCAGATGGGTCATGTCGGTACTGAGAGGGTCCTTCATCTCGCACGAGAGAGGTTCTATTGGCCTCACATGAAGAGGTGCATAGAGGACTACGTCACTAAGAAATGCTGTTGCATTAAACAAAAGAAACCTACAGTTCATGTGCGTGCACCCATGGGCAACCTGAAGTCCAACTCACCGCTTGAACTTGTCTGTATAGACTACCTACATCTCGAGAAAAGCAAAGGCGGGTATGAATACATTTTGGTGGTGGTCGACCACTTTACACGGTTCGCTCAGGCCTACCCGACCAAGAACAAATCCGGGCGGACTGCAGCAGAGCGGATCTACAATGATTTTATACCTCGCTTCGGGTTCCCCAACAAACTCCATCACGATCAGGGGCGAGAGTTCGAAAATGAGCTCTTCCGAACTCTTGGGCAGCTCTCAGGAGTTGGTCATTCTCGGACATCCCCATACCACCCCCAGAGTAATCCCGCAGAACGATTCAACCGCACCTTGCTGCAGATGTTGCGTACCCTGACAGACAAAGAAAAGGAAACATGGAAAGATCATCTCCCGCAGGTTGTACATGCATATAACTGTACTCGTCATGAGTCCACTGGTTATTCCCCACATTTCTTGCTTTTTGGCTGTCACCCCCGCCTTCCGGTGGATCTTTTGTTCGGCCTGGTTGAGGAAACGGAACCAGTGTCGCACAGGGGGTATGCTGAAAAGTGGCGTAAGAGAATGACAGAGGCCTATCAGATTGCCACCAAAAATAGCCTCTCGGCTAGTGCTAAGGGGAAGTCGTACTATGATCAGAAGGTGAGGGGAGTGGTACTGAAATCAGGGGACAGAGTGTTGGTGAGGAACGTAGGCGAGCGTGGTGGACCCGGCAAATTACGCTCCTACTGGGAGAACAGGATATATGTGGTCAAGGAACAGGTTTCGGATAACCCAGTGTATGTCGTCCATCCAGAGGGTAATGACCAGGGAAGAACTCGGACCCTGCACCGAAACTTGCTCCTGTTGGTCAATGATTTGCCAGTAGAGTTCCCACCACAACCAACTAAACTAACCTTAAGATCGACACACAAACAGACCAATGATCGAGTGAGGGATAAAGACAGGGAAAGACGGATAGAAAATGCTGAGACCTCTGATTCAGATGATGACATAGGCAGTGGCTATTGGCTGAGGGCACCACCGATCCAGGTTGAGTCCAGAACACCCGTCCCTTCTGAGAAACAGGCTGTCAGCCAGGACAGAATGGAACTGGGGAGGCAGACGCAGACTCGGGTTGAAGGAGGATCTGTTCCGAGCCCGAGGGATCTTGAAGAGCCAGGACGAAGGACACCTGTAACAGATGCCGAGGACATTGCTGAGAACCTGTCAGAGATGGCTGGGGCCCACGGGGAAGATCGACTAGGAAAAGAGGGTCCCATGGTACCTGAGACTGGGGATGAAGTTGAGACTCACCAGTATGACCACGAGGGGAGTGACAGTTCAGCAGCCCTTAACTTGCCTCAGTCAGAAGTAGAACCCGAGTCACCTCAACATGAGTGTTGTGATGAGCAGGCAGCAGACTCTCCGTCGAACTTACCTGCCCCACTGAGGCGATCCACCCGACAGAGGCGTCCAGGCCAAATGCTAACCTATTCATCTTTAGGCCATCCAACATACCAGTCATGGCCCACTGTAAACATGGTAGATACTTACCTCGTGACTTCGGCTGCCTTGTGGCCCCCACAATCATGCTCACCTTCATTCCAAGGCCCACCGGTCGTCCAGTTCCCATATCTCTCTCTTCTCTACCCCATATGTAGTTATTAGGAAGGAGCCATAAGCTATGGTGGTTACCTAATCCCAGAGAACCAAACATTCCTAAGTGCTTGAAGTTTTAATTTAAGGGTTGATTATTCACTGTGTGAGATTTGATAAGAATACAGAGACTGTAAGTGCAAATTTGTTTCAAGTGTCAGGAGCCACTTTCGTTGTAGGGGAGCGTGTGGCACCCCTGTGAGGGAATGACCACATTAATATTATTTTGTGCAAAACACTCATGTAACGGGACATTTTTCATTACTATATGTATTTATTTTCAGTTTCTTTAAAAGGATGGAAAATCCATGTAGCAGGAATTCATTTTATATTAGAAAGCAGTGAGGGCGGAACTTTGGTGCTTGCTCCGGGGTTTCGGGGTGCAGTAAGTGGAGCCCACCTTCCGCTGCTTCCTCAGACACGTTCTGGAGGAAAGCAGAGACGCATCGTGTCTTCCTTACTCCGCTCTTCACCTGCTTTTACAGGTCGGTAAATGGTGCTCGCACCGGAAACTTTGTTTATTGTTACCATGGTTACCCACGTTAACGCGAATTAGAGAGTTAAGGCGGTCTGCCCGAGTTATTTATATGTAAACACGGGAGAAACCAGAGGAGTGTCCCGTGCGGCCGCATCGCGAGCCGCTCGTTAAGTAGAGCGCTCGTGAAGCAGAGTCAGTACGCTCCTGTGCTCTGTGCAAATGTGTTGTAATGTTCTGATCAAACCAGTTCTGTGAGATGTGAATGTTAATAGTTATGTTAAAGTGACTGAGTAGATTAGCTAGTGTAACACAAGCACTCTGAGCAACTCTGTGTAGCTAACAGAGGCATTCACAGTTAATTAAATAAGCTGGGTTTCATGATACACTAAATAGTGATTTTGCCAGTAAATTACTGAAGGAAACAAATGTGATGTATTTACTGATGCTGTTATTGAATATAACTGTTTAGCCAGTAAGACACTGTAATGTGATGTGTTTATTGATATGGTAAAGGAATGTAACTGTTATGTAAAGAAGTGTGAATTTGAGAAACTGAACCAGTTAACGAGAGTATATTTCACTGAGGTTGTGAAATAAGTAAATGTAATTGATGTGAATGAGGAACCAGCTGATTAGTATATTGGAAGCTCATGTTTAGTGTTATATAGCCTTTATTTGTGTGAAATAAATCAGACTCAGACACGTTCTGGAGGAAAGCAGAGACGCATCGTGTCTTCCTTACTCCGCTCTTCACCTGCTTTTACAGGTAACATATTTGTCATCGTGGTCTTCATCTTTGGGACCCGTAACAAACACAAAGCAAAATATTGTGCTGGAGAATATATAAAGTAGTATTTATTTGAGGGTATTTATGAAGCAGTAATTCAGCTATAGCCATTAAACCAAAACAAAAAAAACAAAAGTGAAGCTGAACATTTGTTTTTTTTTTTGTTTTTTTTTTGTTGATGTTGTTGTATTTCACACAGACTGTTCTGACTCAGTGCCCACAGTGGAATTTCATTCAAGACAAATTGCCACATTTGCTTTATGTATAGTCTCTACAAAATTCTACAAAATGCCTTGTTTAGATGAGTTAGATGAGTGAAACAAACTGATCAGCTGTTTTCTGATACAACATTCATCCTCTTTATTGCACGAGGGTGTAACCACTGATAACCTTGTATCTGTCCATTACCAGCCATTTCATTTTGCACAAATCCGATGTTCCAAGTTTTTTTTCAATCTGACCAGATGTAGCTTCCTTCACCATCTTTCACTTTACTCCTTTTACTTGTCACCACACTGTGTGTATGTGCTGAAAGAGAAATCATATCTTTCCTTGTCACTAAAACTGATTCTGAAGTACAATTTCACGAACTCAGAGGTAACTCAACTGTTGCAGTTTGTCTTGAAACAACTGTAATCTCCACATTTTGACTTTTTCCTCAAAACTGTATTTAGACTTTTTTCTCAAAATAGAATCACGACTTTAATCCCAAAATTTCAGCTTTATTCTCAAAATGATCAATAATATTTTTTTCTTAATGTGGCCCTTAGACTTCTTTGTATGGAATAGATACATAAAATGAAGAAAACCAAGTAAATCCTTGTGACTAATAGCTAAAAAAGCAAAAACTACTGTGACTTGGAAACTACTGCAGTCCTTAGATTCAAAGCACTTTAAAATGACAAATGAATGTTAAACTTAATTTTGAGTTTTGCTGCATCTTGACAGTTCCCACAGAAATATTTCGGTTTCAACCTTTAACAGGTGGAACAAAAAAGATGTTGCTTTCCCATAGCCCCTTAAATACAGCCATTATTCATTCATGGCTAATGGAGGCAGATTATTTATTGAGAAAAGGCAGGCAGTGTCTAAAAGAGAGCGGGAGGGGAAGATGGCGGGGCTGGAACAGACAGGAATATAGAGAGGACACTCAAAACTGTGTAGTCAGCAGTGTGTTTACAACCAGCCACTTCAACTGATAATTATAAGATATCCAGGTGAAAGCAGGCTGAAAATGGTTGCTTCACTCAGACAAAAAGAGTGGCATATCACTCAGTCATGAGGCATGGTGTAATTAAACTTAAGAATATTTTATTTATCAGTTTTCTTGCGTTTACTTCCCGTCTCTTTTTTTTAACATTAGAATAATGTTTCACTACTATTGTTTCTTCCTGTTGAAAGGGAGTTTTTCCTTCCCACTGTCGCCAAAGTGCTTGCTCATAGGGGGTCATATGATTTTCTCTATGTATTATTTTCTCTATATGTGGGTTTTTCTCTATATGTATTATAGAGAATACATATAGACATATTCTACATATACTACTTTTTGAAATCTTCCATTTCAAAAAGTAATGATATCTTTAAAATGTCAACTCATCTAAGCCATTATAATGTCCTCCATTCAGGTGTCAGAAACTTAATTGCATTCTAAATGAAGGTGCTGAGGCAGTACGACTTGCATAAAAAGGATCATTTATTGAGGTTAATGACTATTTTGATTGCAGTCCAAAAGACCTGTCATTTGCTTAGCCAGTGCAATGATCTACTAATCTTGTCTTAAAAAAATAATATAAGTTATCTGAATAAGTAAATACATTTCATTTTTTATTTTCACTGCAGAAAGGAGTAGCTTCTTGCTGTCGCCAGAAAAAGTGATAAAAAAGGAAGTGAATAGATGGAAGGACAAAGGATATGACCTGAGATTTATCTGTTTTTTCTAACAGCCTCATAAGTTGTTTTCTTTAAACTGTGATAGTAATCTTCCATTAATCACAAGCACAAACCTTAACTCATAATTGCGTAACTCTAAGTGTAAACATTCAAGGACAGACTGACACATCAAAGTCAGAGTTTGACAGAGCGAATAAATAAATAAATACGTTTATTTCCTGACTCACCAGATAGTCGTGTTTTGCAAAGCTGCACTTCTTCTCTCTTGTAATTTCTGACAATCAGGTTGGTGTGCCTGCATCGGTTTGCTGGCTTCAGTGGCCTCTGAACACGTGTGGTCAACCTGGTGCTTTGAATTTCGACAGTGTTCCAGTTATCTGTCTGCTTCTGTCAACATTTTGGAATAAGGTGCCGTGTGTTGTTCTGAACTTTAACTTCAGTGTCCTTCATAGGGACCTTAATATGTGTTATCAATAATAATTAAGCATCATGTCATCATGTATCTGTTTTAAACCAGGATCTTGGGTAGAGTTTCATAACACATGAGGTAAAGATGTCAGGAGGCAATTTCTTTTTCGCTTGCTCGTCCTTGCTCTATAACCTCTCTTGAATTCCTTAAATATTTAATTTGCTGTGTTCAGTACTGCCATCCTTACCTCTGAACTTGCAGGAAAATCAACAGGATTTCTGCCTGCAAAAGATGTCTGTATCTCAGCTCTCTAAATTAAATTCATGCAATGCTTCACTTGAGATTGCTCCTTGACATTATGAACTTTTTATTTTAAGTAGACCAAACCATTCATCCATCCACTTTCTTTCCCTTATTCAACTCAGGGTAGCAGTGGGGCTTGAGCCTATCACAGCTGTCATAGGGCAAGAAGAAGGAGTATACCCTGGACAGGCCGCCAGCTTGTTATTGGGTAACACAGAGACAGATAACTATCCCGTATCTACTGTCTATATGGATTCACCAACTAACCAAACATGGATGTCTTTGATCTAAATCTGAATTGCCTAATATTATTGTAATGGCAATAAACAAAAGAAGTGGGTGAAACATGAAATAATGATGTCTGTCCCATGTCACAACAAAATGTGTACCACCTTTTTGTCCTCAGAACAAGCAAATAAAGGTTATAAAATTTAAGTGACACCTATTTTCTTCACAAAACTGTTAAGTGTTCTTTCAATGTAAACAAGTAGCTGTCTTTGATAACGACAAAATCATTATTAACGACGGAATTTGTGCGGTTTTTTCTACAATTTAATTTCTACATTTTGTCAAGAGAGAAAAAAAATGTACATAGGATTTAGATACTGAGCTGAAAAACGCAAAAGGACCCTGTTAGAAGGGATCATGAGAGCTACATGCCAGAAACATTTTTATCTTTGTGTATTTTAGAGGTCAGTTAGAATATTTGTTCAATAAAGTTCTTTCTGATGTACTAAATAAGTGGGCACTGATTTAGTTGACGTCTTTAAAACTTTTTGTTGCCGTAACATTTTTTCTTCTATTTTTTTGTTTGCTTTCCTGTCTTACTTAAATTTTGCTTAAGATACAGATGAATGTATTTATGTATTTTTTGTATGAAGTTCCTATGTGAATCCTAATTATGATGGATTATTTATTTATTTAATTTTATGGCTTTTGTTTGTTCCAAATAGCATATATGTGGTGTAGTGAGAATGAGGACCCAAAATGCTGGCACTGGCTGTGATGCCAGTGAGCTTTATTACAGACGGTGTACACAACAAAAGCGAGGGCAAAACCAAAACAAAACCTAAACTGGGAACAACTAAAGAACAAACTTGAAGCCATACAAACACGGGATGAAGAGCAAAAATGATATTTCATTTTCTTATCGTTGCCCAACATTATACCGGTATTACCGTGAACGGTATGATATGGCCCAGCCCTGATAACAATAGACTTAAAACGCTGGGTCACCCACCCAGGATCATGACAATATATAAACATGAAAGCATAAAAAAACCTTATTCATCTGTTAAATAGTGTTAAAGTTAATAATTTTATAGAAACACAGTCTTCTGATTTAAAAGAAGTGGTATTCATTGTGGTGTTCCTGTCCAGGCCATTGTCTCCTGTCAAATAAAATTGAGTGTAATTACCACCGATTATCACAGCTCAGCGTGTGCTGAATGTCATGTTTTATTGGAAAAATTAGTGACTTTCGAGGGTAAACTGCTCATGTTTTCACCAGTACATTTATATCCTACTTTCTGCTGTGTGAGCAGTACATATTATTATGTATGGGTATTTAAAATTTCTTGAATAGGCATTATGTAATGTCTTCTTAACTGTCATCATACTGTGAGATTATTGTTTTATGGCTTTGTTGTGCCAGATACACACATATGCATGCGTGTGTGCGTCTAATAGAAATATAGCCCCAGCTGTGAATAAACCGTTTTCAGAGAAACTTTGTAAATCTGCCACTCCTTTAAATTATATCAAATGGTACACAGCAAAGCAAAAGTAGCCATAATGTGTCATGCTGACTTGCAGTGATTTAGGAGCTACTCTGGGTGACTCCTATGGCTCAGGCAGTGTGATCCTTTGTTGTATCAATTATCCCTGAAGTCGCTCAAGGGGAGACTTTGATATATGGTATATTACATAATGATTCCCTAGTTGGTGCTGTGTAGCTCCTGTTGCCTTATATGAGTGTTTGTTTGTGTGTGTATGGATTTGTGCTACATTTGTACTGAAAGTAGAAGTGTGTTCCACATCAATTTTGTTACCTACTGCCATGCTTATTTATTACCACTGGAAACTGGCACATTTGACATGAAAATGTTTACACACAGTGCCAAAGGGGCATATTGGTATTACTGTCACAATGAAACAGCTTTGCAAACACTCTTGGATGAATGTGTCTATGAGAGGAGATGCAAAATGAATGAATATACCGAGTGAATCATGAATCCAAGACATGGATTTCTTGAGTTACTAGCTTGGCCCAAATTGCAGTTTGCACAAAAAGAAAATTGATGTCACTTTTGGAGAGCGGCAGAGGCTTTCATGTTAAACAGGCATAAATGATTAGCCTAATAGAGTTCAAATGTAAAGTGAAGAAGAAAGGCAGGCTACGGTGTGGGAGTGAGGTCATTAAGGACATGTTATTTTAAAATTCAGAGTAAGTGCTGGAGCTGCAGAGTTTGCAGATGAACACTGGAAACCTGGTGCACAGTCTGATTTTTGTCAGTGTCTCAGTGTAATTTTTTTAACACCTTCAGCTTTTGCTCGATCAGCGTCGCTCCACTTTCACAACAGTTATTTTCTACACAAAGACAATTGACATTTAAGCTTACCCAACCCAGAGAGCTTATTAAAAGATATCTTTACCATTTGTAACCACAGATATGGTTGAAAGGTAAAAGATTCAAACCGTGTTTTTTAAGACTTTGAAAAGATGTTCGCAAAAACACGTCACCTGCCTCAATTAAAATGTGAATGATGAAAAGTTGTCTTTTCAACTTTTCACCAGTTACAATACAGTTACAATGCAATACAAATCCACCCACCATGTTACTGTGGCATCAGTAATTACTTTTGAGAAATTTCCTATACACATCTCTGTTGGTTTATGAAAGTGAGTATGTTGAAAGAATGATTCGTCTGGTTTTTTTTTGGTAAGCTGTGATGGATCTATCCAAGGTCAACAGGAATAAGCCCTTAAAATATGCTCAGAGGGGATACACTTTTACTCTTCAAATTTACACATAAATGAGGATCTTTTTGTCGCCATCTATTCAGCAACTTGACAAGACCATTTTTAAGAGGCATCCATACAGGAATCACTGAAGGTTGGTTATGGATATTCTAAACTCCTAGGCAAACCTCTAATATATTTACCTTTCTGTCATATTTTAACTAACAGTATTTGTCACTCTCACTGGTAATCATTTCAGTAACTTGAATCGAAGTAGAGAATGTTTAACTCAGAAACCACCCACTTATTTCACTTAAAATCAGCAAATGTCCTTGTCTTACCATGTCAGAAGCAGTAATACTGACTTTTGTAGGAGTCAGTTCCTAAACATACTGTAAGACACTAGAGACAAATACAGTCCCAATCCAAAAATTTAAGATCACTTGAAAAATGGCAAAACAAAAACATATTTTGCATGGTTGTTTCTTAACAAGGTTCCAAGTAGAGCTTCAACATTCAGCAAGAAGAAATGGGAGAGAGAGAAAATATTTTTTGAGCATGCAATTTATTGAAACAACACCTAAACTGAAACAGGCTGTTTTACAGCTGATCAAAAGTTTAGGACCACATGCCTTTAAAAGGCCAAATCTGTCCAAAACTGTGCAGTGCGCCATCACTGCTGAGATGGGATGCAGTAAGACAGTCATTTGGAATGTCTCAAATGATCCTGAGGCTTATGGAACAAAAAGGTCAGGTGGAAGACCCCCAAAAATCCAATTGGCTGTCCATCAAGACACTGAACGATCCTCAACCCAAATTAAGGCCGTTACTGGTGAAATTGCAGCCCCATAACCATCAGACGGCATCTGAGACTGAAGGGCTTCACAAACAGAAAACATCTTCAAAGGTCTCGTCTCCTTGAACGCCACAGAACTGACCATTTGGATTTTGCAAGAGAGCACCAAACATGGGACACTGAAAGGTGGAAGAAAGTTTTATTCTCTGATGAGAAAAAAATGTAACCTTGATGGTCCTGATGGTTTCCAATGTTAGTGGCATTACAAGCAGATCCCACCTGAGATGTTTTCTACACACATCAGTGAAGGGGGCGCCATAATGGTCTGGGGTGCTTTTTCCTTCAGTGGAACAATGGAGCTTCAGAATGTGCAGGGGTGTCAAACGGCCACTGGCTATGTCCAGATGTTGCAGAGAGCATCCCTCATGACCGAGGGCCCTCATCTGTGTGGTAACGACTGGGTTTTTCAACAGGACAATGCCACAGTATACAATGCCCACATCAAACTATGCAAAATATGACTTTTTGCCATTTTTCAAGTGGTCTTAAACAGGAAGTGAGAAAAAAAAGGGGGGAAATGCAGATACATGAATTAGCTAAACCTAGGGGAATTTACACAGGAGGATGAGACAGTAATACAACAGGAAGAAATGCAAATTATAAGAAATGCAAATGCTATGAATAAATGAAAATTCAAGAACAGACAACAGATACTACTAAGAACAGCAAACAGATAATATCAATAACCTGAACACTGAAAAAGTCTCACAAACCCCCGAAATCCCAAAACAAAACCCACAGATCATAAATTCATTTTTCAATACAGGACAAGTCAGAAAATGCTACAAAATGCTCAATAAGGTAACATACGTGCAGCTTTATAGACATCGCTCACTCATTTCATCTTCCTCACTTTCAGCAACATTCCTAGCATAAATCCAGTTTATGGCCTTCTACTGCAAACTGTTCATGCTGCTGGCAGAAGACTGACAATTTGTCCTTAGGTATTTAACTCTGTATTTCCATTATAAATCAACGGGGTGGGAAAAGGAAACTCTCGATGGTGACAATGTGGCATTTGGGGCGTCATAATAAGGGCTATAACTCAACACAATGTGTTATACACATATGCAAGTGCTCATATTTTTCTGACTCTGACACATAGCCTAATAATGCCGTCTTTCACTAATGTTCAACATTAAATTGGTCAGATATATCAGAACAGTACTTTTGTTGTCATTATGGATCTAGTTTGTTTGATGTAATATGCAATATATTTGAAATGTAGACTTAAATTCTTTTTTAAGGTGCTAGAATTGTATGACGATTGTTCTTTCAGCGTTTTTACAGGTCAGATAGTATAAAATCAAGTGCTGTATTTTCACAATAATGCTCCATGTGCAGACTACACGTCTTCATAAGTAACTTCACCTGCTATTCTTTTTCACATAGTTCATGCACAATTTCAGTGTTAGCTGGAACTATTCGTTTGCATCATATCCCCACAACTTCTTATGGATAACTGTCTTTCTAAGCTATTTATAGATTGAAAGGACTAAATCAAGGTATTTAACTGCTAACCCGCAGAGACACATGAATCAATGCAATGTAATGCAAATATTTTATGTTTTTATCTCTGTTTGGAAGTCATTTATGGATTTGGTTGTGTTCTGTATTTTGTAAATGCTTTATATAAGTCCATGTTTTCTGAATTTTCCCCTTTTTTTGCAAATTGCACATTCTTTCCAAAAAATTGCAATGTGCTGAGTTCAGACATGCGATACTACATTAATTTCCCCATTTTTGAGTATATGGGTAAGTGCTGCACTTGAAACAATTCATTCATACTTTTGTGGAAATTGCACATGTGAAATATAAGAAAGTATTTTTCATACACACACAAACAAAAGGTATTTGTAGGCTTCTGTGTATTTGTGTTGCTGTGTTGTTACATTCTTATATGGAAAGTCCACCATTCTTGACCACATGTAAGGATCATTTTTAGCTATTTTATTATTTATTATTTAGCTAGTAATAATGTTGTAATAGTACCGATGCCTTCTTGTTCCAGTAGCCCATTTCTCATATTTAGTTCCATATTTACAATAATAATGGTCAGCATATTTCACAACAAACTTACTTTTATGCAACCATAGTCTTTATAACTACTGTAAGTATTAGTAGCTAAGTCAACGTTAGCTACTAACCTACTGTTAGCTACTCTGTCAGTGGTGTAAGTTGATTGTGTGTGGTATAAGTTAATAAGTACAAGAGACACAGTCCTCCTTGGTTTATGCAAGCATGGGTCTAGGAGGCAAGCCAAAAAGAAGACAAATGGTGGCTAAAATTAGTAGTTGGTGTCCTATTTCTTCTTTGCCTTCATGCAGGGATAAAATAGAACACGCAGACTCCCAGTAGGCAGCAGTCTGCCACCTACTGGCAGCCAGCTCTTTGCAGCTCTGTTCCGTGCTTATCACACTGAAGCTACCACAGGTAACTGAATGGTAATACCTTAGAAGTTACCATATTATTATTGTCTTTTTCTGCCTTGTTACCCTACTATTGCCAAGCTATATTTCCACATTATTATAGTATTACATAATTACAGTTTTGGGACACTTATTATCAAATTACATACATTTCAGTATAATATTACTTAACTGTAACCACTGTTGCTACTTGGATATTAAGTGTTTATTACTTTGGTAATTGAGTAGTAATACCTTAGAAATGACCACATTATTATGTTCTTGTTTCGGCCTTGTTACCCTACTATTACCGCTTTATTACCTGAACTGTAATAGAAAGTACAACCATTTTTAATTGCCATATCTTAATATGTTTGCCTGAAACAGGTCTTTCAGGTCTCTCTGAGACATTGAGTCTCAATGGGACAAACTGTGTAAATAAAGGGTAAATAAATTAATAAAAGTGAAAGTTGTGTGCGTGTGTGTGGGTGAGTGCGCGTGCCCTTTGTTTTTATCGTCTTGATCTCTCTTTGGCTACTTTACCATAAGGGAACGATAAAAGAAAAGCGTTAGGTAGTGAAGGAGAAGGAAAGATGTAGTGAGATGTAGTAGAAAGTACTTTTTATTCAGGGTCACAGTCAACTACAGAATAACAACCCTTGAGCTGTTATGGAATCATGGCTGGCACAGGTCAACAGCCAACAGGTCAGGTCAAGCGCCTTTCTTCTGTGAGTGGTGGTGTTAAGTGGTCCAATTAAAGATAAGGAATCAGAAATCTCTGACCAACTTTTAAAGTATTATCTGCAGCCTTTAGAAACTCTAGAAAAGGTGAGACAGGATATAGTATAAAATGTTATTTGGGCAAGGACCATCACTCAGTGTACAAATTATTCATTATTTTTGCTCAAGAACTCATGCTTTTAATTCTTAGAATTTCCAAGACAGTAATCTTATTGATTCATAAAAATGCAAGAATGTATTAATTAATTATTTAGTTTTCTCAAGGGAATGTGTTATGTGGACCCCCCCGAAAAAAAACAAACTGTTACTGAAATTTAATTAATTATAACTTATATCAACGGTCAATTTAATTTGCACAAGAGAAAATCATATTGATAAATACATTTATAAAAGTAGGTAAAAAATGTCTTTAGACAAACCATGTCTGTAAGTCTAAATTTAACCCCTGAGTATGGTCTACAATGCTTTCTTGGTCAATGTTTCCCCAAAACTATTAAACAATTTCCAAAAGATACTCAAAAACCTTTTCTAGACATAACCCAAGATTGCTCAACTATTATTTCCCTGGCTCCAGGAATTGCCTCTTAGGGCTGTATTAAACTGGCTACACTAAACTGGCTAAACTGGTTACAAAGTTGTTAGATGGGAAAGAGTTTAATCAGACATTTCCATCCCCCATTCCACTCCCATTTTTCAGTGATCTGGTTTTGCAACTGTCCGGTTAGAAAAAGGCCATTCTCAGTGCAACTTTCATGCTCAATTTGTAATCTGATGACTGGACAGCTAAAAGCAGTACTTTAAGGAACACGTCAGAGCAAAAATTTAATTACATTTGTGTATTTATGTTTCCAAAACAAACAAGGTGAAGGTAGGGAGCTTTAAAAGTAATGGCACATTAATCACAACTACTGCTATGTAGTACTGCATCTTTTTTTACATCTCTCTTGTTTTTAATCTACAGAAGGAGAGCAAGTGCACTATTATGACAAGGCCAAAAAAAAAAAAAGTTAGAAAAGCCTAAAATTTGTTTCGGTGATGGTGATAATGATGATAATTTCTCCCACAGCTTCATTTCTGTCAGTTCAAAGCATCCACCCATTGCAATTAAAATACTGAACTAACAGGGTTTCGAACTGAAACATTTCAGACTGCTGACCTCTTGTTTCTGTTCTGAGTTTCCAAGATGCTGAGCTAGCCAGTGCAGTATTTTCAACACTATGCCAATATTTCATTGTAAAGTAGGATAGACATCTTTTGGTGAGTCAAAAAGGTGAAGAGCACTTGGAGGACAATGGATGTTTGGAACTGAGACTGAGACTGTGAGAAAAATAAATATATATAAAATTTTTAGAGCAAAAATACACATATGACCCCTGGAACTTGGCACACAAAAAGATATAAATCCCAGTCATGTAAGAAGGTGACTGTATATTCTCTGTGAAGGACCACTGAGAAGTACAAACAGAATCACAGCAAGTAATGTATGATTACAAAATGAAGTAAAATAAAAAATTCTGACAGTGGCATCATGGGAAGTCTGTGTAGTATACAATGTTTTTTAAAGGATCATTAAGTCGGTATTTGAAGATGCAATTTGACACAAATGAGAGAGATTGAGATTCAGTAGACTGATAGAGGTATAATCAGTTATACTGAGAAGAGGGGTGAAATTCCCTATGGTTGTGGATGTGTGCTGCATGCCAAAGTGGAGAAATTACTGCGCCTATGTCTTACATGAATGTGGTGTGTATCTATACTCCCACAAAAGGGAGCAGTGATTAAGAGTTGTTTCATTTCTGCATAGCTATTTTGTTTCATTTAGACACCAAAGAATGTCTGCACAGAAGAGTAGGCACAGAAGAATAAATGCGCTCACATAGTTCTGACAAGAAAGTTTTCTTCTAATGTACCAATACTTGAATAGAATGCATTAAACAACAAGAGGATGAAGAATTAAAGCAGCACAAGCAAGAAAACAACACAAACAAAAAAAAAAAGTGGGTGAAAGTTGAGGATGATGAGTGAGGAAGTGAAGAGATTTTGCTGAGTTGCTGCTGAGTGCAAAAATTTGTAAAGGTCAAAGAAAATAGTTCCCTGTGAGTTATCAAACTACCGGCTGTCAAGAAACGAAACTGCTAACTGTATATAGCAGAAAGTTTGTGGCTTATAATCAAGAATATGTTTTACTGGGGCATAGCTTCTTACTAGTTAATCAGACTTTCTTTTTTTCAGTTGTATTGCTGTAATATGTGCTTTATATTTTAAGTGTAAGAAAGGCTTCTTGGTAGCCACCCTCACGCTGAGTTACTTTCTGATGAGCTCAGGTGAAGATCATCAGATTTCTTATTTTTCTTAAAAAAATGCTACACATCTAAGTAGCAAATCATTTAAATCATACAATTAGAAGACAATTTAGTTATATGTAAGCAGTAAATAACATAATAAGTAATATTATTGTCAGGCGACTTAAAAAAAAATATTTATCCCCTTCTTTTCTGACCCAACTTGGTCTGTGTCCTTGTTGGCTCTGAATTAGAGAGGGGAAATGAGGTGTAAAGAGAGTTATTTAACCAGACAGCTCCAATCTGACAGCTCCGATCTAACTTAATGAACTGAACAACTGACTGATTGACTAACTTATTGTACAGGGCAATAGTCGGCTGTTTTGCTGACTGGCAGTTGAAAAATAACAAAGCTCTATGGCCAAGCTACCTTACTTAGAGAAAAAAAATGAACAATTTATGTGTTGATTTTCTTGATTCCTTTGTTTTCTGACTCTTGGCAAAATGGCTTAGGATTAACAGGGCAGTTTACAGACTGACAGTGCAGCAGGGTGCTACTCTCTGATTGTTTTCCAGTTTTATCTCCAGTTTTCATCTTTTTTATCTCTTCTTTTTCTCCTCCTTTTGGCTGCTTCTTTAAGGGTCACCCAGCGGATCATCTGCCTCAATTTCACCCTGTCCTTACCACACTTATCACACTAGCCCTCTGCATGTCCTCCTTCACTGCATCCATGAATCTTCTCCGTGGTCGTCCTCATATCATCTTACCTTGCAGTTCCATCTTTAACATCCTTTGTCCGATATATCCTCTATTCCTCCTCTGCACATGTCCAACCCATCTCAACCAGAGTAGCAGCCACCATGAATGGTCATTTTATTTGCTGAGATGAAACATAACAGTTTATTATGCTTTTTTTTAAATGTGTTGAACTTTGAAATGAGTTAAGGTGTGAGACTGAACATGAATAGCCTTCTGCAGAGAAACCCATTTTAACTGCGCTTTGGGAAGAGAAGAGAAAGCTGTGGACATAAACACACACACACACACACACACACACACACACACTCTCTCTCTCTCTCTCTCTCTCTCTCTACTAAGGGCTAGTGGCGTTGAGATAGTGGAAGAGAGCTACACACAAAAAGTAAGCAATCACGGAAGTACATGTGTGGGCTGTATCCCTGCAGGCGTAACCCTCCCACAGGAGCCTCAGACCCAACATAAATTATATTGAAATTAAATAGTCTACATGTAAATTGCATTTAAATTACCTAGGGCACACATTTAGTATTAAGTCCCCACTCTATTCTTCTCGTGGAAAATTTTAATCAGTGTGAGTTGACAGCGTGACATGTCTTGATTACCACAGCAGGTCCTGCTAGGGAGTTGTATTAGCTTGTGCACTTAAGTTTCTATGTTACATGACATGACAGAAAAAAATTAGTTGGAATTAGTATTTAGTGAGAAATGTTTATTAAGTTTCTTAACGGGAATATGACAGGAATGTGACAGGACATGGATTTAGTCAAGTTTGATTTGTAAATATGCCACTGACAAACTCACACCAGTTTGACTACAGTGGTAACCCTGAAGTTCTCAGATGCAACAATCAGCCTTGGGAGCAAATTCCACTTTTTTGTTGGTACTAATAACTGCATAAGAAATCCCACGAGATGCCCACTACTTTAGAAATGTTCAGACCCAGTGGTAGAACCATCACAATCTGGCTCTTGTTGAAGTTGTTCACTCTTTTTTCTGATTTAAGCACATTTAAGTACATCACTTCAAAACCTGATTCTACCTAGAATTGGGTGTATCCATTATGTTGTCACTCTAAGTATCTGCAGCCTCTGTGTTTCTACAGCTGTTTAGATATACAGAGGTACACTAAGGTACATGTGTGCCACCATAATATATTCTTCTGGCAGCAGCTCTTTATTTGCTGAATAGTTCAGCTTTATAACACAAAGGACTTCAATAAGAAAAGAGAAGAGAAGGAGACATATCTGCATAGAGTTAGCTGAAAAATAATAACCTTCAGAATGTATTTTTGCAAATGATTTGACAGTTAGTGCATGTTTTGTAGTTTTTCATAAATATATTTTATTTAAAAAAATATTTCCGTTGTTTCTTCCATTAAAAAAAAAAAAGATGTCCAGAGCCTGGGTTATAGTGATGCCTTGTCAATGAAAACTTGAGCATTGCTGGTTTGCTGTTTTTTTGTTTTTTAAGAATTGAAAAAGTGTGTAAAACTGGTAAATGAGTTATTTACCAGTTATTTGATTTTCTGTATCTCGCAAATATGTTCTGGTACTATCATAATACTTACCTTTTTTTTTCAAAATGTATCATTTGCAAATGTGATTACAAACATCAAAGATGTCCTTTTTCCTGATGTTAAAAAAAATCAACTGACCAGAAGGCTTGTCTTCTCTCAGACTTCCATACATCCTATGTACCAAGACTTCTTTTTTTTTTTTTTGCAGAGGAACTAACCTTACTGCCAGTAAAAAAATAATGGAAATTAAGTTGCTCCTTCATTTGGCTTAACTGAAGCTCATTTTATAAGTCATTTTATAAGGTGTATAAGGATAAAAAATCTTTATGGATAACAGAGACATGTCTGCGCTTTCACTCATGTGCTTTTGTTCAGTTATCCTCCTCACTTCCTTATCATTCTTATCCTGCATTAAGGCAATGGAAGGGTGTTACCCTTTGACAAAGGGAATCACCATTTTTCCACTACTTGGGGTTTCATTTAACTGTTTTCCAACCTTCATTTCTTACATACTTTCCATTTTCCACTGCCCCTTCTCTTATCCAGTCTTATATTGTTATCCAAGATGACATTCTTCTCCACTTCTCTCTTTATCTTTTCCTTATGTATTAATACCTCTGCTCCCTTGTCATTCCTAATCTTTCCACTTCTCCTTCCCCTTTTTTCACGTATTAACCTAAAACTCACCCCTCCTTTCGCTCATATTCCCCATAAATCTCACGTCAGTTAGCTTTTCTTTATCTGTTTTGTCCCTCCTCTCCTGCAGAAAACGGGATTCTCTCCTGGTGACATTCATAAGACTGTGGTGTCAGCAAGACACTAACCATATGCCAGTACAACGATGCAGCAATGCCATTAATACACACTATAAAGCGCTGAGCTGTGATTATGGCAGTATGCTAATAAAAGAGTTCTGTGAAGGCAGAGCTGGCAGAGTTGCTCAATATAAGAGGGCAAAGAAAAGGGATAAAACGGCTGTATAATTACAGGAGCGGAATGTGTGTGTGTGTGTGTGATGCGGGTGTTAAACGTGTGTATATGTGTGTGGGCATGTCAATGTGGTTTTCAAGTGTGATAAAGTGATTTCATATGAGCGTGTGCGTGTGCATGTGCGTGTATATGCTTGTGGTTTCGTATGTGTGCCAGGTCTGTAAAGGCCCTCTTATCTGCTGCCCAGAGTTAGTCAATAACTGGCACCTTCTCTTCATAACTACCTCAGTTAAAAAGTCCCGAGTTTTAATATACTGGCTTGTTCTCTGCCCTCATGAATGTTGCTGCAATACACTGCTGGCTGGACAGATGGCTAGTTGTTTATAACCGTTTGCACAAAACTTTTACTGTCCATATTTGTTTTTGCGGTAAAATATAGTTGTTGTTTTTGTCTTAATGAACTTCCTAAATCTTTTGTCCCAAATCTTAAAAGTGCCCTGGATGTCAAAGAAACTGACAACCTTTCAGTCAGCTCATTTACAAGAGCTAAGTCTGAACCTGATCCCAAACTGTATCTCAACCCTGAAAAGAGGGTTTGTGATGACCAGCCACATGTCCTCACTTGCAAAAAATGTCTCCCCCCACCACATGCCTCAGCTTCTAAAACTCTGTACCTAAAGAACTGCAGTACATGGGATCACCCACACACACATACCACAGAACCATTAGTGAGTCAAGCTCAGGCCTGTCATTAAGTCTGGAAACTGTGATCAAACAAGTGTTTCACTAATGATCTGCACAATTTTTTTCTAAACCACTATCATATGCGCGCATACTTATTTACACTCAGACCACAGTTGAATTCACTTCTCTATGTAATCCATCACTGTCTGGATAGATGGTTGGACACAAACATCACACAGGTGGTACATATAAAATATAAAAGAAGGTGGTGGTGGTGAGGGCAGGGGGGACATACTAAATGTGACGTAGTTCTATAGAATTAAAATGTTCAATTCATGAAATAAATAAATAAATAAAATAGATCTATAATAAAATACCTTTTGTTTCTGGGTTCCCCTTTATGAACAGAATACAAGAGGTTGACATAGAATATTTGCAGCTAAGTAATTCAAAAAAGGCTCAACTCAGGTAAGAGTTTCTTCAGGTAAGTCTCCAAAGACATTTTACGAGGAAGTACTTGCCTGTGCTCTATGCTTTCAGCTGGGAGCACAGGCAAGGGCAAAGCAGGAATCTACAATTGTCTTTCCCACAGGACTAAGGTTTCCAACCCTGAATTCTCTGGGAGTAGATAGGTATTCAGCAGACAGATGTGAGAATGGGTCGGGCAGATCACAATATGAGGCAGGCTTTTCCGACAGGTTCCCTGGGAGGAACAAGGAGATCAATGTGTAAATATAAAGCCACCATATTCAAAGCAACCCAGGTAACCAAAGCAACAAGCAGAAAGCCATATAAGTAGCATAAAAACTCTGGCAAGGAGTCGTGGTGAAAGATGCAGCAGAACTCCTGTGCTGACTGAAGATGGACAGCAGGTGAACCTTCATGGGGCTTCTTGAAACCATGCCCACTACTGCAACAGACAGACAGTAGGAGAGACAGAGAGAAAGAAGACCAGGACTAGGGGTGGGTTTTGATTATCGATTTTCCGATTAAAAACGATTTTGGCTTGAATAAAGCGATATC
This sequence comes from Oreochromis niloticus, assembly GCF_001858045.2. Taxonomy (NCBI): domain Eukaryota; kingdom Metazoa; phylum Chordata; class Actinopteri; order Cichliformes; family Cichlidae; genus Oreochromis; species Oreochromis niloticus. Next base: position 27,622,153 of record NC_031972.2, read on the forward strand.
GATTCATAAAAATCCTGAATGGATTTTTTAATATATAAATCTATTTTGCCAGAAACGCCAGAATCTCAGGTTAAAACCTCTCTAAAATGTTTCGACAACCACCAAACAGCTAAAACATTAAATGAGAGCAGGTAAACTGATTCCGCAAAAAGACGTAAACACAAAGCGCTGACCGACGCATCAGAATCAGTGAGATGTGGCTTTCATGCCGTCGGGGTTGAAAGCCGACAGCTCACTGATTCTGATTTGTCGGTCAGCGCTTTGTGTTTACGTCTTTTTTTGCGCTGGATTCTGAAGCTGCAGGTTTTATCTCTCTCCAACCAAAATTGATTGAACCACCAGCAAAAGAAGATCCGAACTACAGTTCACATTTCACTTCACATAAACATCGTCATGAATTCCCTCTTACTTTTGCTGTTTTGCTTCCACCAATAATAAATCACACTGTACTTGAAGAACAGTTTCCCATCTAAAAATCTCTGTTTTCTGCATTATTCCCTTGCTTATTACCCACCAGTCTACCGTTGTTTAGAGTGCTGTCGGCCACAGTTTTTTTAAATTATTATTTTAATGACTGGGAAAAAAAGCCACAAGAAAGTCTCATTTCTCCTGTTCAATACTGAAGAAATGTAAACTTTTTAAAATGATGCAAAATTGCAAAAGGCTTAGCCGCGTCTCTAATAAAACCTTTGTAACTTTGCTCTGCTTCACTTTAGCAGCATCAGGTAATGTTCATATGCTGATTCATGGTTTCCTTCCATTTTTGTTCTACTGCAGAATGTTTTTAAGGCTATCTTCTATAAAAAGGCAGGCCAGGAAAATCTGTTTTTCTGTGTTTTTCCTCAGTTACTTTGACACAAAGGCATCTGCTGTGATGCTTACACCTCTGATAAAGTCTCACAAGTGTCAGCTTTCTTTTTATAGATATAAAAATATGGATATGTACTGATAAATGATCAGAATTATAATTTTTATGACTGTCTGAGGCAAAATTTCCCAGATTCAAATCGAATCGAACAGGACCTTGTGAATCGGACTCGAATCGATTCTAGAAATCAGTGACAATACCCAGCCCTACTGAGGACCATGACATTATGCTGCAAAATCACATTTATGTTATATTAATAGAGAAGCAAACAAACAAAAAACAGCCCAACAAACAAACAATAAATAAATAAAAAGCTTTTGACTCTGTCAATATTAGAATCATACCATTTCATATTACATAAGTGTGTCTTCCTCTCTGTCTCTCTGTCTCTCTCTCACACACACAAATACACAAACACACACCGACACACCCACACTCCCTCTCACCTGGAATTGAAGTGACAGAAAACTGCCATCTGCACTCAACACGCTGATAGCGTTAGTCATGGTATGAACTAGGAACATAAGCCTTTATGCCAGTATGCAGGACCTTGATGAATAGGTGCATAGCCTACAAATTGTGACAATAATAACAATGACAAATTCCTCACTTTGAAAGACAGTATGTCACTAAGCTAATCTTTCATTTTTGTAAAGGAAAATGTGGTTGTACTTCCGCACACTACATTAAAGTCATGTAAAATGGAAATGTTTAATCCATTCATTCATTTAGTCACACTACCTTTGACTTCGAACGTTATTTTATCATTTATCATTTTATGGCACCAAATGTTCACCTACTATATTTGCAGTTCTTCACTTGTAGTCTTGAAGATTTTTAAATATATAAATATATAAATTCAGCGATGACTTGGAATATTTTTAGGAAAATTCATATTCCAAACATTTGGGGAACTATGTTAAACACAGTAAGATACAAAACAAGGATAAAGCAGGATATGGTAGGAATTGGTGGAGGAGACATAAATTAACCTAAATAGTGATTTTCCTTTTAAAATGCAGAATGGACTGATTCTTATGCAGTGCTTTACTTTATCCGAGTACTCAACACACTTGACCTCTTTCACCCATTTCTGCAAACACTTATTCTATGTAAGCATTTTCTATCTATCACTCACACATATTCTGATGGATGCAATAGAGAGTAACTTGGGGTTAGTATATTGCCCAGGGATATTTTGCATATACATAGATTGGAGCAGCCATGAGTTGAACCACTAACCTTATGATTAGTAGATGACCTGCTCTGCCTCCTAAGCTACCTGAGCTACAGCCACAGGTGCGCTCAATGAAAGAGCTAATGCTTAGTGGGCTATCTACTTTATATCAATCCTAATTTTAAAAATATTTGAAAAAAAGATGAATGAATCTTGTCAGTTCTCATATGTACTTTAATTTGATACACAGTCCATATTTTCCACATTTATTTCACATCTCAAAACAAGCACATCCAACTATAACTCTTTTTTTGAACACTTTTGTTTTGATTTCAAAATCAGTACAGGTGCTCACTTTCTGCTGTACTCTGAAGACTTCCAGATTTTTTCCAGGCCCCTTTAAGTCTTATATCTAATGGACTTAATGCAAAAAAGGAAGGGGAAAAAAAGACGAGAGCATGCAACAAAATATGCAGCAGATGCTCTGTCTTAGGACCTATCAAGCTGTTATTAAAACTTTTGTCATTTGATGTTAAGGGTAACCAAGGAACAGTTGGGCAAGAAACTGGATTAGTGTGAATCGAGGGAAAACTTCTTTTTTTCTTTTTACATGAGAGCCTGTTATGTTGTGCAGCACAAGCACAGCGATCCATCTGTGTGCAGATAACAGGCCCTGAAAAGAAAATTATAATCAGTCTCGGGGGAGAAAAGAGGGCACTGCTCATCCACTGCAGCCAAATATCCTCATTTATAAAGAGACCATTAAATATTTTAAAAGCAAAGTGGCTTCCCAGCCTGTTCACTGTGATTGGATTGAGGAATTTCTGTTGATTATTTTCTTGCCTCAGATTCCCCCCCCCACCAATGTTATTCTCATTCTTTTCATCACAATCTTTAAATTATCCTTACTTCACAACCTTGGTTTTATTTCCTGTTTCTCTCTCTCTCTCTCTCTCTCTCCTTTTTTCCTTGCCTCTCTCGCCCCCCCCGATTTTTTCACCTTTGCATTTCTGTCCTTCTCTGCTCTTCCAGCCACAGTCAATTTTGTAGTTGTGAATCGATAGTTGTTAACATAGTTGTACCCTACAGCAGCTCCACACTTTGTACACACACACTGCACAATTTCCCTTTGCTAACTGATTGAGTATATTAATGTCAAGGCCTTACTCTAAATGCCCGAAGCCGGCTACTTGATTGGTCAATACCCAGCTGCCTATGTCCTAATTGGCTGGCCTATGAGGAAGAGCAAAGGGACTTACTACTTCATTAAGAAGCAGAGAGATGTGAAGATTGGTCTCTATTCACAGTGTATGTGTGTGCCTGGCTGTCTTGCTTTTCTCAGCTCATTTCTGCCCTGCCAATAAATCCATGCTTACACAGAGGCCTTGATATTTAATATCCTGCCTTGAAAAAGAGCGCTGCACATTTGGTTTCCATGAAAGTCAAGCGGTCAGGTTAAAAAAAAGTTTGGTGTTTGGTTTTGTTTTTAAAGTACTAAGATATAATGAAAACAAAATTTAAAAACAGGTCAGCTTTTTTCTACATTTTAGTGACTTAAGGATTATAAAATCAACGAATAAAGGTGTTTAACTTGTTGATAGCTAATGTCACTCTGTCATTACCTCCAAACCAAATCAAACTTCCTTTTTTCCAAAACTCTCTGCAGGTAAGCTGAGACTCAGCACTCACTTTATCCTTTTACTTGTACTGTCACCTATTTCTCTCCGTTATCCTATCCACTCTACTCCCTCTTCTGCTCTTGCCTCAATTTGTTTCCATCTTCTCTCTTTATCTTCAGCAAGGCAGCGACCGCCTGCCAGCTCCCTCACACTGTCATTCGGATGAGACTGTCAGCACAATGTCTTTTATGTGAATGAACCCACTGGGTTGGAATTCACAAACCATAAAGCCAAGGAAAAGTACTACCAATCTGACAGATTGTGGTAGTACGACATATGCATGCAATTTTCCTAAGTGCTTTTATGTGCGTGCATTGTGGAAGTTGGAATCAATCATGTGTGCAGGCCTGTTCCTCATGTGTGCCTGTGCTTGATGTCGCCTCATGCCTTTGCAGGATTATTTGTATGTTGAGAAGATAACTGGAGCACTGTAATTATCACTGTCAGTGCCAAAAGAGAGTGTAAGCTCATGCAAGTGTTAGCTGTTAAAATACCTCGATGATGTTACTGCAACAACCGACCTTCCCCCACACACACAGATACCCCCCAAAACTGTCAGCCAACACATCACCTCACATTCCAGCAAAACATTTGTGTATTTTAGGGAGAGAAAAAAACAACGATTCTTGGTAAGAAAATCTTACCACACTTATTTATCAAACACACTTATTTTTTTTTATCTTCAGTCTTGAAATTGTTGCCTAATTCAAAAGCCAATGTGAATCCTTAAAGTATGAATAATCTTTTTTTCCAGTGTGCTCAATTCAATAATCTCACCTGGGATTTCTTGGCATTTCAAAATGCAAATTGTCACCTCCTGTGGCCATTTTAAACCCTCACTTTCAATTTTTATTACCCCTGCAAACCTTTTGTCATACTCATGCATGGCCATTCTGCTGTGAAATGCTTTGCTAGAAATCTCAGCTCACGACAGTGGGCTAATTTGTCTGATGATGAGAAGATACAAGATAATGCATATAGATGATAAATCCCACATTCTGTCCAATAATCTGCTTTCATAATATCTGTTAAGTGCGTGACTCAAGATTTTTTCTATCTATTATGATCATTGTTGTACCTATTATGTAGAGCTTCACCTTTTTTATTGCCAATGAAAATGTAGGACTTTCTTTCTTTTTTTCATAGGTAAAAGGACAGAAAAATTGACACACACACACACACACACACACACACACACACAGACACACACACAAGAGAAAAAAGCTGTGGCAGAGCCATACCTTGACAAGGTAGAAAAATGTGAGCAGGGATTTGTTATGTCAGAAATCTTGAAAATATGTTGCACGGTGACATGAATCAAAAGAATTATTTATTACCTGTGTGTATTTGAGAATGACAATTCCTTGTTTTATGACTGTATTTGTATACAAGCATCGCATGACTTTACACTGCCGTACGCTGTCTCTCCTACACATGCACAGAGTAATTGAAATCTTCCTCATGTGGTCAAAATGTTGAGATACAAAATCCAATAAATCTTGCATGCTGGCGAGAGGCAAGCAGCTCAAACATGGGGATGTACGGATGAAGAGAGATAGCTGTCTTGTATTAGTGTATCTGTGTGAAGGAGAATGAGACAGGAAGTGACAGAAAAAGCAAAGCTTGTGTGCATGTAGGTTTGATGTCAGTGCTTCAACCAACAAAGACAGAGTGAAACACTGCTCTAAACAGACATGTACTTTACACACAATTGGCTGAGTTCACAAATACTTCTGAAGCTTTTTCAAATCATGCGACACACACAATGTTGTTTATTTTGAGTGAAACAATGAAAGTTTAAAAATAACTCTCACCACCTCAGTTTTAACACTAACCTCCTGTTTCAAACTTTTTCATACTGATAATAATTATTGTATTATTATAATTATTTTTGTTAACTCCAAAGAATGAGCTCAGATAACCTTTATTTCAAGCTTTCATAGAGTCTTTTTAGTTGTTGGTCCAAGCACTGCTGTAGCTCTGCATTGCTTATCTCTGCAATAACCATGGCAGACTGATTTTGAATGATTTTTTACAAATCCACAAGGTTTTATTGTTATGCAAGTTTTGGTACAGCTCTTGTGCTCATCTCTATAGTGTGTGTCCACTTGCATAACAGTTCTTTCTTTTTAAACAGTCATTCTAAAAGTGCATGTGAAGAGCGATTGGTAGACATTTTCCATGTCAAGTGATGGATTGTGTGTGTCCCAAGGTCATACCTCCAACTATCTATTACATACTGTTGGGCCGTCATAACTAAGACCCGGGCTAAATCCATCAGTGAGCACCCACACATATATTGCATGCAAGCAGAAACACATATGCTTGTGCATAAAATAACTTTAGACAAAGTCCCTGAAATTAACCATTTTCGTTGTGAAGTGTGGGTGATAAGAATCAGGACATCTCTTCCTGGAATCACACAGAGAACATTCTTCTTCTTTATTTTAAATTGAAACAACACGGCATCTTTGCCTTTACACTAAACTCATATGAGCGCCATATGTTCTGATGTTATGGAGGCGACCCTTGCCCTTGTAAGCAGTAACTAAATATTTATGTAGTTGTTGTCTTATCTGTAGGATTTGTTGAGTACTTCTGCTAGTGGATATGTAAAGTTGTAAGAAAAAAACAAAGGCAAACCTTGATTCACCTCCAAATGTTTAAACTTGTGTGTACTCAAGACATGTAACCCTTTGACCTTCAATTTAGCTAACAGAGCAGCATTTCCTATCATCCAGTTCACCATATTAGAGTCGACGGTATCTTTGATGAAAACCTGAGAGCACAGCTTTTAATTTGCTGAGTATATTCATTCTCGCCACAAGATTAACTTTTAGGACTCCATTAAATATCATGTCGCACAAAGTCACTGTCATTTTAATTTACTTATACAAACAACCTCTATTTGAAATAAAATTATATGATGGAAAAAAACTGTTTCCTGGCTTTCGGCAACACAATTCTCAGAAGAGCTCAAGCTTGGATTATACATTCCTGTGTTTAGTTTTCTTTCCCCTATGATTTGTTCAGTAGTATCTGGTTAATATTTGACCTTACAGATGTTACACTGTACTCGTTTTCCTTACACTTCCAGATCTCACCAGAGATCTGTGTATTTCACCAGAATCTTGTTGTTTAGATATTAATAGTGTTTATTCCCAAGCACCAACCTGTCTCGTACTGAGCACAGAAAAGCATCCTCGGTATTCAAAGAATTTTTCTGCTTTAAAAGCAGGTAATGCAATTCAATACTTCTAGCCATCGCTCTGTGTGTAGTACGGAAATGTTTGCATGCCTGCATGCAAGTGAAGATTAGCTCTGTAGTGATCTAAGCAGCAGGGACTCCGTCCTGCTGCCAAGATCCCATTGGTAGGGAAACAAAAATCTTTAGACAAGGTTCACAGGTAGAAGGGTTATTTCCACCTGTAAGTGCTCAAGGCTGTGTCAAGCAACTGATAATACTCGAGTAAAAAAACAAAAAAAAAAGCATCAGATGGATGTCAGCTTTAAGATCCATATAATTGATGTGCAATTCAACTTTGTAAGCCCTTTGGCTGATGGATGTAGATCGTGTCTGAGGTAATTTGTAAGGAGAAAGACATTTCAGAGTGCCATTATCATTCATTTTAGCTGATTATGACTTGTGTGATTAATGTGGTAATCTATGGCACAGGTCTGACTCAGTTCATTCCATAGCTTTATTAACAAGTGAGCAAATTACAATGCATAATTAAAGAAGAGAGAAACATTGTGAGTTTTATACTGCGTGGTTTTTTTGTGCAAGAATAAAACTAATAAATATAATAGATAGAAATCTGACTATTGAATAATTTAAAAGCTTTGTCATGCAGTGCTATCATTGCCTGTACATTTTTTAATTAATTGGAGTTATTAAGTTTTTTAGATTTTGTAATGCAAAATAATTTCTAACATTTTTAAATGGGTGAAATACCTTCAGTTATTATTAACAAAGGGAGGAACAGTATTGCAATAAATAGCTATAATAGGAATAAAGTCCTGGGTCCAAATCTGTCAGCTGAGCATTTGTTCCTCACAGACATGAGGTTGGGTTTACTGGTGATTCGAAATTGGCTGTAGATGTGAATGTTAGTGTGAATGGTTGCCTGTCTCTCTGTGCGTTTTAGTCCTGAGACAGACTGGTGAACCTAAACCTAAAGATCGTTAAGACTCCATTTATCCTAAAAGATGAATTTCCTATTCTGAACGAATGGGATAACTTCTCAAGACTGTTGAAAATGGCAGCATAAACATAAAAACAATGACAAAAAAAAGAGTTTTGTATTCCTCTACAATGGCACTTCAGTCATTACACCAGTGTACAAGCCACACTGTTCCTAATTTCTTCACCTACGGCAATACTGAAAAGAATGGAGAAGGCTTCTGGATCTATTGAACAAGTTCATTAATTTCAAAAGATATCAGAGAGATTAATAATCAAAATCAGTGAATAGAGAAAAAACCAAAAAATCCAGCATCTTGACTTAGAGAGCACTGAAAATGGTCAGCTACCTTTGTCCTGCACAAGCAGCAGAAATGAATGAACCAGGCACAGATACTAAAAATCCTGTTGCAAATGGAAAGAGAAGCAGTAATGAAAGGCATGTGTAGTGGCTTGGCAAATCAAATGCAAGTGAGGGAGTTCTTCCTTATCTCAGGCTCATGTCCTTCATCCAGAGACAAGCAAATTCCTAAGGAATTCCTAGCTTCATTCAAAAAGTCCTCAACAGAAATGATGGGTGACGTATACATTGCTCGGTCAAAATTCTTACTACTATTATCATTAATATTAGTATTAGTATATGTTTTAAGAAATATTTAAAGTTAACTGAATATTGCCTCTAACTCTGGTAATGAAATCCTTCAACAATAGTCAGTGGGCATAATATGTAATAAAAAGCTGAAGGTAAAAATATATAGACAGCAATCCTAGTTCATCAATCCAGACGTCAAGGCTGAATTTATAGAGCTGAGCAACTACTGGAGCCACCCTGTCGATCTTCATGGGAGTAGACTGTTTTATGCTCCCAAACAAGATAACACTGAGGTGATTTATCAACAGAGATTAGATCTCTCATCAGTGGGAGATCAATGGCTGATTTGAACTCTCTCTTTTATGAAGGCCAAACCACCATTCACACAAGTTGCTCCAGTCACATCCAGTCTGTGAATGTAATTTACGACCGAGGATTATATTTCAGTTCAACACAAGATCAGTGCTGATCTTTAACTTCCTCCCACATAAACACAGATGACTGGTAGTCACAACTGATTTAGTACATGGGGTTTACATTTTTATTTCATGGGTTTTATGAAGAGATATTTAGGAGCCATGCCTGTCATCTGGTCCTAATCAGCGCAGCTTGTGGTTTAATACAGTTGGTTTGGCCAAGTCTTTCACTTTTTCACCGCAGTGTTTCACGTTAGTTACAGTATGGGAAAGTGGGCATTAAGAAGTGTGTGACAGAGAGAACGAGACTGTGGAGACGGGGTTTGAAACGTTTTTTGTGCACGTGTGCATGCATGCCAGTAAGAAAAAAATGTGTGAGAGTAAGGAGTGGAAATTACTGGTACAGACACAAGGGGTGCTAAAATCAATTTAATTCATTCTGTTTTTTAATAGCTCTGCAGACCTCAGTGACCCATCTCACTGAATTTCAAGAGAAAGTTCAAGTTGTGAGACGCTTGACTCCTGTGATTAGGTAGGAAGCAAGATTACACAGGTATGACTGTTAAAAAAGCTTGGGATGACTTCCTTCTTACTAAATCTTTCTAGAATATAATTTTAAAGTTTAATTTACTTCAGAAATGCGTTTAATTTAGTGATAGACTGGAAATCAGTATCTTTTTTTTTTTTTTTACATGGAAATGATTTTCAGTTCTCCTATTCTTCTACTTTTAATACTGCATTAAAACGAAATCATTTTGCAGGGTTAGACACAAACATATTGCTAATGGCTAATCTGAAAAAAAGGCAAATAAACAAACAAAACATCTGGCTCAAACTGGTATTAAAAAGGTCAGTGAAAAAGCATAAATTTGCTGATGCCTACTTAAACAAGTTAATCTTCCTTGTTTCAATATAAATCCTGTAACTTCAAAATACTGTAAAGCTTTAAATCACTCTTTTACATTCTGCTTATTTCTTTTTTTTAGAATTATGCATTTATTTAACAGTTTAATCTTAAAAAAAAAGGATATACATGTTAAATTGCAGTTTTGCACCTTTATTTTCATTAATTTTGCAATTGCATTGACTTTCTCTTCTATTCTGGTAAACATAGCAGGTTTAGCACAACAGGTTTGCAATCAGATAAGTAAAATATACATTTGTTTGGGTAAAATGTTGCTGTGTGTGTGTGTGTGTGTGTGTGTGTGTGTGTGTGTGTGTGTTCCCAGGTCAGTCAGTTCACAGCTTAGGCCAAATAGAACCAGTGATCCAAGTTAATGCTGTGAAAATGACTGCTGGGATCACAGCTAATCCCAGGGGTTAGGCACCATACAAGACAGTTGATTGAAGGGATGTGAGAAAGTTTAGCTTGTATTTTTCTAAATGGTGTAATAGTTTTTCAGACAATCACAACACACAGTTCAAACCAGTTAAATCTGATATATTCTCCGCCTTCACCCTTCTTATTCATATTGCACTGTATGCAATCTCGTTACAAAACATTTATGGTCCACTACTCCTTTAGAAATGATCCAAACCTACTGGTAGCCATTTGTTCTAACTGTGAATAACACAGTTAACCAGCTTCTTTTATTCTATTGAGCTCTAATGAAAGGAAGATGAATAGCTATTAAAAGACTGGCAAGTCACCCAAACTGCTGCCTAAGGACAGCTAAACACACAACTGAGCCTTTCATGATCAATGCAGTGATAGCAAATCTGATTTTCACACTTTATACAAACCTCTGTGACTTTGTTTCATAAAGCGGTGTATGACTGTATCATGGAAAATAAGAAAATGGCATTTGGCTAATTTAACCTTTCGCATAACTTTTGCTTGCAGATCCCTCCAACAATATCTTCCGAAATAAAATTTGGGTTGAACAAGTTGCTTGTACATGCCACAAATAAGCAATGTGTCCCAAGGATGAGAACATGAATTTTCAGTTAGCGATCCAAACATAGCACAGAGTGCAGTATTTGACAAAGATGCAACCTTGATGGGGATAATAGGCTAGCAGCCACAGCGTATTTGAACCAATTCACAGAAGTCAACCTCACAAAAATATGTGAAATGTAAAACATTATGTAATACACAATATGTTGAAATGAAATATGAAAACAACACAGAAAATAACTTTTTCTTCTGCAAGTTCCTTCTCAGCCAGTTCTTTTACCATCACTGAAAATATTAAGACTTTTGAAAGCATATATTGCATAACCCTTTTTTTTGCCTAAACACGACTGAACTTCTGTGTACTTCTCCAAACCGATTCAAACCAAGATGATTATCTAAACAGCTCAAGGCTCTGCTCACTCTTTGTAAGTCTTTTTTGTCTAACACAGTGGTCCCCAACCTTTTTTGCGCCACGGACCGGTTTATGCCCAACAATATTTTCACGGACCGGCCTTTAAGGTGTCGCGGATAAATACAACAAAATAAAACTACTACCGGTACCGAAAAAAAGAAGATTTATTCTTAACACACGTGAAAAGACCCAGGAAAACCGAGTTAACGATAAAAACGATAACAAAATAACGCTGAAAACCAATAAAAACCCTGAAAAACATACATTTCACACCTGAGCCTCAACTCTCGCGGCCCGGTACCAAATGACTCACGGACCGGTACCGGTCCGAGGCCCGGGGGTTGGGGACCGCTGGTCTAACACACCAAGTTCCTAAATGCCTTTCCATTGGCATTTCTTCCATTGTTGTCACACAAAATTTGACAGAATATGTGCCACAAACTTTTAGTTGCTTCTTAGGAGGTTGCACTCATTCCATGTGTTTCTGTGGGATCAGCTTTTACTAATTAATGAACAAGTTCCTTATGTGCTTACCTAACTCTCTGTCTTTGCAGACAGCTATAGTCTCACATTTTTCTCTGCTATGTCATTCACCTTCTACACTCCTACATCTCACTATGTTGCCATCTCCCCCTGGGTGCCTTAAATGATGTTAAGGCTACAGGACTGCAGGAAGCTGAGAGAAGATGCTTTGACAGATAACCTCCTAGACTTTCAATCTCCCTTGCACTTCCCTAAATTTGTCTCCACATCACAGTTGGTGCCAGTGTGGAAGTAACATCTACAATCACCATGTCACCGCTCCCATCCTGTGTGAATCCACTCCTCTGCCTCTCAAGCACCCTATACATCACTCCTAACTTTCTTTCTTTCACTTCCCCCCAATTTACTCTGTGCCTCCTCCTGTAATCCCACAGGCACTAACTTATTTTCTATCTTTCAGCTCATCCCAGATGCAGTCTTCCCGTAGACTTGCAATTCTTCAACCTGCCAGATCATAGTTATGCTCCAATAACACACTTGGAACTGGGAGAATCGCCTTTCAATGATCTTCCAAATTACTCCTGCCCAAATGGTCAAGATTAGATCTGAGATATGTTAGAGATTCAAATACAGAGATTTAAATAGATACCAGATAGTAGTGTTTTTTTCACCTCGTGAATGTGTCGTCCATATGTGTGTGTCTGTTATCACAGCAGAATGTGGTCCTTTATTACATACACACTGCAGCAGAGAAGTCAGACAAAAGTGGTCCTGAGACTTAATGTGTTGCTAAGATCCAGTTGTAGGTGAGTGCTCACATAATAATCCCTACAGGGTCAGAACACCAACATTGTGCTGGCTGTCATGGCCGGTGTAAGTAAGTCCATCCCTGGGTGGTCTTGAAAAAGCGTTTTTTGGGTTTTTTTTAATGGTCAGCATTTTTGTCGCTTGTGTTTCATCAGAATGTTGACAAAGTTAACCATCTCATGACATCTAGCAAAATGAAAGAAAGAGCATTTTAGTTTTAGCTTATTTTATACAAATATTTATTAAAACTAGAAAGTGCATTTTCTGAAGAAACTGCAGTGTGAATGCTTGAATCTGAATGTATTCACTGAAATAAATTAATTGCTGAATTTTAAGTTAAAAATGTTGAATGAGATGACCAATACAGAAATTTGCACCTGCAAACAAAAAAGCTGAACTGCTAAAAGCTGACAAGCACAGAGAAGAAGTTGGAAAAAAAATTAGACATTTCCTACATTCTAGCATTATTTGTTTATTAACCTTGTGAATAACCTGTTTGGGATATTTACATTTTTGATAGTGCTAGAAGACAGAGCTGGGTATTTAAACTTTGAATACATGTAACCTTTACAGGGACATTAAGTAAAATATTATGAATCGCTGTGAAACAGAAGAAGACGCATCAGAAAGCTATGGGAAGTCAGAGGGGTAGCTAACATCACTGACTGAATCTTTCACTCAGCAATCATAACAAACCATCAACTGGGGACACGCATTTCCTTTTTAAATTTTGTGTTATCATTTTGCCTCACTTGGTTGTTTTGAAATCTGGTTTGGCCCATGCATTAGAGGAAAACAGCTATCAAAGGTTACCAACAGCTAGTCATTTGCTGTGGCACAGCTTCAGAAGAAAACACACAAAAACTGAAAGGAAGAAGGGTTCATACTGTCAGTCAATATACAGGTTTTTTTTTTGACATAATCAAATCATTATGTGACTAGATATATTTTTTTTCATAAGACTCTTGCCAACATTACTGAGAATCTAGCTAATCATAACAACGCCCCTGAAATTACACAGTGTTTCCCACAATTAAGTACACATTGCCAATAAATCAGCAGAATTTTGTTGAGAGGGATGAATCCATGTACGGGCTGACCATCCTGTAAAAAAGGGGGGAAAACCAGGGGGGAAAGGCAAAGTCTTCACCCGTACAACTTATGCTTTTGAAAAGAGTGCCTTACACTTCCCGTACCTTGTCTCCCTTAACCTTCTGTCAAAAGTGCCCAAGCAATCTTGATGAGTGGTTCTGTTCACTCCATTTACAAAACCAGAGATTGTTTGGGTGTCTACAGTCTGACAGGTAAATATCTCTGACAAATGTCTGTCTCTGTCTCTCTGTACTGCTGCAGATTGTAAAACAGAAAAAATATATATTCTGTCTCTTGCTCACAGACTACATCACAGCAGATCTTTTAAAAACATTGATATCAAAGTAACCAAAAAGACTTACCAAAATATTTTTGAATAGTTGAAAACGTAAGCGGTCTAAACACTAGTGCATGTACATTAATACATGTGGCACTTATACCTTAAACCCGCAGAATAAAAAGCACCACCTAGATGCACAGTCGCTTCCACCCAGTCTAAAAAGTGAAGCCACTTCATGAAAACTAAAGCATGCATTTGAAAAACAGAATCTCCACTAGATTTTTTTTTTTTTTTTTATCATTTTTAAGGTCATTCTAGTCATCTCACATCAATGAATAAAATGGTATTTTATTTTCCTTATGAGACCTTATCAAAACTGAAATGCCAGATGAAAGGGGAAAAAAATTAAATTTTCAAAACTATTTTGAATCTGAAGTTGCATAAGATGTAGTTCCTTATTGTAATCTACTCAATATCTGTAGCGTGTTATCATAAATTACTTTTCTTTGAGAAGTCTTAGGCTTTTAAATTCTTCTTTAATTTGGCTTCTTTGTAATATGTAATATGAAATAAAAGGTAAAGCTTTAAAAAGTCCAACATTAAAAATGAGATATTGTTGGACGTGTGAAATAATAAAATATACTCTCTTTTTCTGCAAAACACACAGATGTGATTTTTGAATGGAGCAGTTTCTGCATGTATTCCATGCCAGAACCTTGTTTATGACTTCCAAAAGTGTGTGGTCAAGTTGCAACTTGTTATGTAACAGTCAATCAAATATTAGTAGGGTTATATGTATTTATTTTAGTGTGCATACTTTTGACCCTAAGTTTGAATTTATTCAAACTTGTACATGAAATTGATGTTTTTTTATGTCATTAAATCAATCCACTCTGGAAAAAGAACAGATTAAAAAAATCACTGAACCCATAATGAGTGTATGTAAATGTCTGACCACAACTGTCTGGCAAGTTTTCTTCTAATGGCTAACTGCAAATGACTTTGTTGGTGTAAAAATAAATTTTTAATGCTGTGAAACTGTGCTTTCTTTTTTCAATGACTCAGTTAAAGAAATGGGGCCAAACCATGTGTCTATGTGACAAGCTGCTAGTAAGAAAGTGCCTAAAGACACCATTTAAAATTGGTTCATTGATAAGTTGGGCTCATGAGTCATGTGCCTTTTTATGCTTGAATGATTCATAGGTAAGTTTTAAGTGGTCTAAAAAAAATAATAACTATTGAATAAAAATTCACAGTAAATGTTCAGTTACAGGGACTGGACTAAAAATGTCTCAAAAAGCAGCCAGTATCCAAAGAAAAATAGAAGAAATAGTTATCCAATGCTAAAGGAACGTGGGGTGAATCGAGAACTTTTTTTGTCTATTCTGTAACTTTTCTACTTTGCACTGAGCTTTCACTGCCGCTATCTATGTTCAGAGAACATGTCTGGTGAGTGGCATCCATTGTGTTTAACGTTGAGGATTATTCAGAGACAAAATGGCATTTAGTGGGTCAGTTCATTCCCCAAACCCGTTTTTTTTTTTTTTTGTCTTTTTCCAAGTAGGTTCCATTCACAGCGCTCCCTTGCAAGTCTGTATGCTTGTGTGTGTGTGTGTGTGTGTGTGTGTGTGTGTGTGAACACGTGTAATAGTCTGCCTGGTTGTCTAGCATCAGCCCATTATCATATTTCACTCACTCCATTGCTACTGTGTCCTATCTTTACCAAGATTGCTTTGGTTCGATGGATGACAGTGTCAAACACGAAACATGAAAGAGGGTGACAGACATGTTTACACTCAAGCTGAAGGTTTTTATTTTCCTGTCCATTATTTGGGTACAGACGGTGGGTTGTTATTACATCTGTATAGACATTTATGATCCTGGGAGGATGAATTTCAATTTCAAGTCCAAGATCTCACAGATTTTTGTTTTCAGATCTTTTAAGGCCAGCATGATGATGAAAACACAGATATAGCCATCATTATGTTATTTACTTGTTTGTTAACTGCCTTTTTGAACATTCAGTGTTGGTGATTGCCATCCTGCTATGTTGTGCTTTTGGAGGCAGAGGTGACAATATTTCGATTACAGGGTGGAACTCTAACATTTCAGTTAATGAAAATAAAAACTAGCTTAACCATGTGCATCCTTAGACTGCATTAACACATGACACATACAAAGAGAGCTCCTAATTAGTGCTAAGTAGCTTACAGTTTCACTCATCTAAACCGGAGAACTCCTCTTGTTAGTACAGCTAACTACACAGAAATCAGATAATTGCATTAATGCTCTAAAAGATTTTATACTGTCACTTGAATACGCTGAGCTGAAGCTTAGCAAATGGCTGCTGGCATTTGTCACCTCTATAAGTTTCCATCTGTCAGTCAAAGCAGCCGTGCCCTTTATAAAGTTTACATGGGGAAGAAAAAAAAAAGAAGAAGAAAGAAATCAAAAGAAAAATCACACACTTTTCACCCCTCAATAGAGTAGAGGGGTAAAAAACAGGTTGTAAACAGGTCTTTTTCTCCAATAAAGTTTGCCATTTTAACATCTTCGTAGACACTATATATTGTATCAAGCTATCCAGTGAGCCCATTGGCCTTTATGGATGTATGAAAAGAAGTAAGTGATATATTACTTTCTTTATGCATTTCGGGATGCATGTTACATCCTCATGCACTGTGTGTGTGGATATTAATATCTTCCAAGAGGGAATATTTGTAACCCAATTTAAAATAGTTATTACATTAGCTGCCTGAAGGACTTAAAAGAAAGGAACCAGAGAAAAGAGACAAACATGTCAGTTACAGAGATTTTGTATTTTGGAGAAAGTATATTTCCCACTGTTGCAAGTGAATAGAATAAGAGAAAATGAGACAATGGGGATTACAAACAAGCAAGGGAGACAGCAATAAGTGGATTCATATGACCACTTGATAATGATATGAATCGTGTGTTTCATGTGTTTCTGTTGCCCACAGGAAAATAAAAAAAGAGAAAAAAAGGAAATATGAAAATGCAAATTAGTATTTGATGAGGAAAAATGAAAGACTCTAAACATTGTCTAGTTTGACCCCCTGGAGCATCTTATTCGTTCTCTTCTCCTTCTTCTATCCTTTAATATTAGGACTCCCACTGTCTTTAGTTTTTTTTTTTCATGTCTTATTGCTAGCATCTATAATGTGGCTGAGATTGTTTGTATCTTTCTCTGTATGTGTGTGTGTGAGTACCAAAAGATTGATTCTGTTCATCTGGATGTAGCGTTTTCAGTGGGAGAACCGTTGTATGTGTGTGAGTGTTTGCGTGCATGCATGCACATACAGAATTTGAGACACCTACTGTAGGAACAACTACTACAACAGCACAATGTTGTAAACATGCAAGATAGTGTTGCAAAAAAAGTTAGCTTCAAAAATGTCAAGGCAGAGGTGGTGAAGCAAGCCCATTAATTCTATATTATTTCCAAAACAGTGAACATAAGTATTTATTGGAAAATGTAAATGTGTTTGCTTTTAAACATATTGTCGTTCATAATTTGCTATTTGTTTTGTTTTGGTTTTTTTCCCGTGTCTGGCCACTGTCTGGTGGCAGCCTAAATGTTTTTTGGAATACATCTCACTCTGTTTAATGCTCATTCATCATGCCACTCTTCTGGGATTGCAAATGGAATATATTACAGCTGGATGCAGCCACAAACCTAGTTTAATGAGTCACATACCAATAAAACACATGAGCGTACCACACGTTCGGGTGACGGTAAAAATCACTCTAAAACAAGTAAAAAAAAATAGCCCAGTCAACTTTAAACATTCATAGATTAAAGAATCAAATGTGTAACTTCCAGTGTTATCAAAGTTGCTCATTAATATCATGGAAATTGAGAAATATGTGAAATTCTAGTCATTTATAAGCAGTAGTGTTAGGGGATGTGAGTTACAGCTGCAATATTAAAACTTCCAGCATTACACAAAGTAGGGGAGGACTTATCCCAGTAGTAAGCTGAGACTGATTAACTTTTCAAGCAGATGCTCACGCCAGTTTTTGATTTATATGCTGTATATTTCTTCCCAATGTAAATGAAAAATCACCAGGTGCTTCATTGTCCATATGAAATGGCCATTAGCATAGTCACTCTGACTGGAAGGCAGTGGGAAACAATCCATAGTGAACCACGGATACAGTAGGCACCTGTGGCTACTAAGTGGCTAAAGTGTACTTGGGTAAGAGGCATCTGCTGGAGTGGATGTGTGTGCATGCCAGCTAGAAAGCACACAGTAAAGTGTTGCTTGAAGTAAAAAGTGATATACGTACCTTTTTCTTTGTCATTTACATCCTGAGAATGCCATCAAGAGAAGCTATGAGCCACTGCCAGATGGTAAGTATATTATTAAGTCTATTAACTTCAGTAGAAAGTAGTAGTAGTAGTGTGCTACAGTAGATCTCTTCAGCAAAACATATAGAGGTCCCGGAAATGATTGTAAAACCATATTTTCTTCACAGTTTGTTGATAATTTTAAATGTTTTTTTTATTTCTTTTTAAGAAGAAATGGGTATAAAATAGTACAATAGCAAGGTGATGAAAATTACTTTAGTGTGGATGTCCATTTTGTAAAAATTCCCTCTGCTTTACAGTTTTTGTTTTATTTTGTTTCCACTGTTCCCTCATTCTCTTGCTAGCACTTAAGAAACCCCAATGATGTCACGGTGGTGCAATACTAAATTATTTCTGGTTTATCTCAACCAATCTGGCCTTTAATCTGGCTGTAGGGATTCCCCCCCTGACAGAGCATCACATATGCTCAGGCAACCGCAAATACAGATGGATACATAAACAAATAACACGGTCTGACGACATTGAGGGAGTTTCTCAAGCGCAGATAATTATCAATGTAATTTACAACTGAAAATTATTCCAAAAAAACAAACATAAACAAACAAAAAAAACCTTCAAGAAATCAAACAAAAACTGGTCTTTTTCTTTCTTTTCCTCAATGAAAATGTTTACTGTCTGCTAGAGAAATAGTAAAAACCGTCTGCAGCCACTTTAGATCTCAGTGTAAATTAATGGTCCAATTAAGCTCAAGCAATAGAGAATTTATGATATACAAATGTTTGAGTGTATGGAGAACACATGTAAGTGAGAGGTTTAGTTTCCCTCATGCATCATGGTGCAAACAAGTATCTGTAATTTTTTTTGCATTCACACCATAAACAGTGTTGATTTGCAAATCCACAAATAACATAAGATGGTTATTAAAAGTGGTCAAAAGTGGGAAAAACAAAGTAACAAAATGTTTGCTGATTTGACTTTTTGCTTTAACACAAAATGAGAATCAAGATGATTGAACTGCAATAGATCCCTAAATACACTAAACAGCAAAGCATTACTTCTGATTTTAATGCTTAGACCTAAGCGTTAAAATCCACAGTAAATCATACATTGCAACAATCACTGCTGATTGTTAAAAGTTAAAGTATGTGGCACTTGACTAAGTGTGTCATTATGGTTGTGAACAGGTGTGGACTGTACTTGTGATCAGGCCCACATACTGTGATTCTGTACCTGTGATTCTGTACCTTAAAGGCTGGAGAACAAACATAATGTAACACTGTAAAGCAGCGCAAGCAAGACTTGCAATATAGGTGCCGTTAGTCTTTTATTGTTAAACTGAGTGCATGATTGACATCCATTACAGGAAGCATTTGACAGGGCATAAAATATACAAAATCAGTGATCACATTATTCAATTTTTGGACACTTTGTTCAAATTTGTCATTACATCACTGCATTTAATTGCACTTAAAACTATCAGGGAGTATGATCTAAATACTAATTGCAGTTTGCATTTTCTTACCACTGGATAATCCTCATTTTTTGTACTTCATCCCCAGAAATGTATTCTTTACATGCACTGTCACTGCCAAAATTCACATCTCAGTAAAGCATGTCCGAAAGCTCAGCCTGCACACATAATCTATCCATAAAATTCCCACAGAAATATAAATATATTTACATCCATATCCATTGTTTACTGAATTTTCGTCCTGCCCATTCATTGGCAAATAGTTTGTTGACAGCAAAGAATTGAAGACGCTATCGTAATTATTTGGCTGTTGTTCTATCACAAGGATCTGGCTCTCTGATTACCATAATATTTCTGCATATTTTTTTTCTTGATTACATAACAGAGATGAAGCTGCAGCCAACAACGTGGTGTATGTGCCAAGAAGAGATTAGTTTAATTAATTATGATATCAATTAATGACATTGATTAAACATGATGAACATAAGAAAAAGATGCATATAATGTAAAATAATGATGTAGTTGGAATCACACTGTATGATTACACAGTGGGCTGCAGGGTATCATTGGAAAGACTCTTATTGTACTGCAAATTGATATTGTTGATGTCCTTGAAACAATTTATTATTCTTAGACAGCATAGGCATGCGGTTAATGCAAGATGGAGAAGTCATCTTTTCAAAATGCAAATGTTATTATGGAACTATTTCATGCTCTGTAAACAGTAATTGTTCTTAATTATTGCAGACAAGAACTTGGAGTGCTCTTGATTGCATTTTTAATCTGTAAGATTTATTTTTGAACATTGAAAAAGAGATCAGCTTAGTGTAGTTGTTTATGATTATAAATGTTGTGCTACAATTATTATCACATATTATTTCAAAGTCATACATCAGCGTGTATGAAGATAACAGAATAAAGTGTTAAAAATAGGTACAAATTCAAATGTCTAGGCTACACAGCATAATGTATTACTTTGTGGCAGACAACCATAAAAGTACAATGAAAAATAATCTGAACAGTCAATGAATGCTTGATTTGTCAGCAAATGATTCAAGTAGAACAAAATGAAAAAAAAAATGACTGATTCAGAAATGAATGTAATAACATACATTAATTTAATTTTCACAGTTCATTAAAAACAATAACAACAAAAACAACAACAGGAAGCTGGTATATAAAACACTGATGAATTGGGGCTCTGAATTTTAAGTTTCAGCTATGTATTGCTGTTTGCCTTTACACAGTGAGCTACAGTATAATGAGGCTTTTGACAGCTTTTAATTACATGGGCAGATACTGTATGTGCCAAACAGTGCATTTACTGAAGCCTACCAAATGATACTTCTAATGACTAATATCAAATAACGAACATTCATAATTTATACACAGTACTATAGATTTGGTAGCTATGCTGCTATTTTTAGAAAGCTTTTTCATCTAGGATGGAGGAATACTACTTAAGTCTCTGCCAAGTCTCTGATCTGTAGAAGAAATTTTATGTGCTATAGAGGATTCAGTTTGGGATTACTAGCACCTGTGAATTACACTGAATTCTAGCATTGCTGGGGTGGTTTTTTTGCTACTTGTGTGGCTGCATAACTCTACCTTTATTCCTGTTGAGACATCTTTCTATAGAACAAAGATTTAACAGAAATTATTATTATTGAGTTATTTGAGTCCCAATTCTCTCTAAAAGTGACAAATCCTCTCAAATATAAAAGCATTAATGAACAATGAAGAAGACATACTATCCATAAGCTGTTTCTTTTATGCGTAAGGCTGTGGTTGTGCAAATAAAGTACATTCCTTTTATACTCTGAGATTTTATGTATCAGGACATAATAAAAACAATTTCGTCCTTAGCAGGTCCTAAAATTTGGTAAATCTCTACAAAATGAACTATAAAACATGACATATTACATAGTGTCATTATTTGTTTAACAACAGTCATATAGCACATCATTACTATGTCCATAGGGATTAAGAGGATAAGTAACACCCATATGTTGTTAATCACTTGCACTGCTCACTGATCATCAGCAAGTCCAACCACCTCTATAAAAGCAGAAGTTTTGGAAGTTTGCTAGCCTGTAGCAAGTAGGAAGGGTTGGAGGATGAAAGGGTCTTCTCTCTAAAAAGAACATACCAGCACAGCTTTGTTTTGCAAAGTTGCACCTGAGGAAACTGCATGATTTTTAGTCTAAGGTGAAGATGTTTTGCCACAATGCACAGCACTAATTTTGGAACAACAAGCAAACAAACACAGCATATCAACACAAAAATCTCATACCAATTCTCAAAAACAATGGTGAAGGCCTTGGAGTCACCAATTCAACCATTAACTCCTCTGTAGACCAAAATATTCTAGTAGTCCAAGCTTGGCTGAAATTGGGTCATGCAATACAACAATGATTCAAAGCCCAAGAAGAAACTTACAACAGAACTTACTTTAGAGTAGTTCATTAAGAGCTTCAAATTTCTTCATTAGACCAGACATTAATGCAGTTGCTTAAATTTCAGTCCTAATAGTAATGCAGCTCCTGATCTGATCTTCAAATGTCAGTTGGTTCATTATTAAAGCAAAGGGCTGTGATCCTGCCTGTCATTTAACTGCCTTTGAAGGTCATTTTCTTAAAGAATATTCTGCTCAATACATGACATAAAGCTGAATACATAGACATTCACACACCTATGAATACACAACAACACTTGAAACTGAACACACAGACACAAACGCACTTCAATAACTCTAAATGTCTGCAGTCAGTAACTTTCCTGACTTTTTTTTCCCTTTTTTGTTTTATTTTTCTATCTTTAGACCTTAATATAATGTTAATATCTTCAGAAATAATTTGACTATGGGTTATCTAACCTGCTGCCCAATAACCCACTCAACCGAGAACTTTAAATATTATATAGGGTCCACAAGCAAAAGAGTGGGCGTATATTAAACCCCACAACCCTAAACTCTTATCTAAGCATTCAAATTCACATTTATGTATACTATATATACATTTTTAATCTAAAAAAAGACTTTTTTAAAAATCTGTCAGTCTGTCGCCTTCTCCATTTCTCTCTCTGTCAGATCTTAATAATGAGTTGGTAGCCTTTAACCCCTCCACAATAAACTTGGTTCTCCTCTCTTACTTCCTTTTTCTTCCATCATACAAAATTCAACAGTAAGGAAGATCACTGAAGGGAAGGGTCAAGGACTTTAGCTGTCATTAGCATTTAGATTTGAACTGGTATGAGGTTTGGGGTATGAAGCGGAAAGATTTTCAAGTGGTGAAGAGATGGATTGTAGCTGGTGAGCACAGAGAGATTTGAGCAGCAATATGAAAAGCAACAGAAAAGGCAATAAAAGTGTGACAGAATTTGTTTTTTTGAGCAAATAAGAAGAGAAACTATAAAAGAGGTATAAAGAAGCAATTTAAAAATGAGAGTCGGTGTGCATGAGAAGTGGGATTCAAAGACAAGTGCTGAAATGTGTATGGCTGAGTGGAAAGAAATTTTGATCTAAGAAAAAGCCAAATGGGGAGATGAAGGACTTCTCATCTTCTTATTTCATCACAAAATCCAATTAGTGTCAGAGAAAGAAATGGTTGAGGAATTTTTAAGTAAAGGGAGAATGCTAGGTGATTTAGCTATAGCTATGGCTTCCTGAGTCCATGACTGGATCATGATACTTCTCATAGAGACAAACTGTCAGGTACCCCCCCTTCTAACAAAACTGTCAATGTTTGCCAGTGAGTACAAGGAAAGGATCATGGCAATGTCACTGCACTGAATGATGGACTACACAAAGCAGTATTTGTCCCAAGATGCCAAAGACAGTTTATAAAACGTAAATTTGATAAAAAGGTTTGATTAAAAAGCTAAAGGATTTTACTAGTTAACACAAAAAAAAATGTCTTTCAGGCTATTATGTTTAGTCAACCACCCCAGCCCCCACTGTCATTGTTTTGTTGTCTGACAAAACAGTACAAAAGAGAAAAAAACACATTTCACATTATAAAAGCTGCAACCAGTGAAATGTTTTAGATCACCTACTCTAAAAATGTATCCATTGCAACTTGGAAAATAATAAATCTGTCATGCATACAGTACCCAACAGGTTTGTCTAACATGCCCACTAAATGGAACAACTGAAACCATTGTTTGTCTGTGGCTTCTAAATAATATGATAGTCCAACTATCATTAACAATTTATGAAGGCAGGTTCATTAGATCAAAGCAGATCAGTGTCAACTTAAGATTTCCGACCCAACCGCCCAACCCAAGCTGCTCCTTCAGAAGACTTTGTCATAAAATATAATTCATC